>NC_056746.1:763148501-763268501 GCF_019279795.1 Protopterus annectens
CTAATCCTGCCATAAACACTTGCGTGTCCCATGTTGGTCAGCCCAATAATAGCAAAAAGTATTCCTTTGGTCGCTCATGTCACCAATGTTCGTGGACTAAACGGATGGGAGGTCGGAGGATACGCTGACTGAGTAAACCGATGGGATGGCTCTATAGAAGTAGGGTGTGGCCATTGTGTAGTGGTGTTGATACACCGTGAATCTGACAGGAGAATGGATGACAGCAGTGTTAGGGAGGTGTTGGGGTGTGTTTGGGGAACCAGGAGCCATGGGTATATGGCTATATATGCATATGGAGCGGCACAGCAATAGCGCATTCGTTAGAGCAACCACCTAATGAACAGACATTGTCGTACTGAATCACACTGTATCACATTCCAATTAACATTGGTAATCCGTACATGAACATATTGCGACATCTGTCCACTGTATAACACGCTAAATACTGATTACAAGATAACTGGAGTGAAGTGTCGGTGTCATAATGAATAAGGCACTAGTATACTGGTGAAACATATATAAACACCATTACGCATGTGTAAGTGCGTATGCACGGGGAATGTATTGGTTTACAGACACACAGATTCATAGATATATATATATATATATATATATATATATATATATATATATATATATATATATATATACACATATATGTGTAGACATATATTTAGATATATATATATATATATATATATATATGTATATGGTTGCAGACATAGATATACGTATATATATATATCCTATATAGATATATATATGTATATATATATATATATATATATATATATATATATATATATATATATATATATATATATATACACACACACACATATACGTATGTATATAAATACATAAATACATATATATATATATATATATATATATATATATATATGTGTGTGTGTGTGTGTGTGTGTGTGTGTGTGTGTGTGTGTGTGTGTGTACGTAAATATATAGAGATATACAGTTATGATAGGAAAAAGCACACAGGAATGACAAATTTTCACAGGCTATGACAATGGAAGTGAGGAGCCCAGGCAAGACATATGACACATGCAGCATGCCCTTCCACCACCCCCTACAGCCGGACATGGGAACTATACACGCAATCAATGTAAAGTGTCCACTGCTCCCCAGACCACAGGCAGTATACAACCGGAGGGGGGGACACAGTACACCTGTGGATTCTAATCATGGAACACATACTGGAGCGACCCTTGTGGGACACCCAAAAATTGGCCAAACCATACAAATGTGATAGATCGTTCATTTTGTCCGCTGTGTATACAGACTTGGAATACAAGGGTGGGTAACCCTGATTACCTATGGGCCGAGACAATTGTATGAAATGGGTCCCATGTAGTGGAGAGTGGCAGCGTGTAGTGGTGTGTCCAGAACTGACCAGGTCCCAGAGTAAGGATGGGTGCTGTCGAGGAGGCGAGGGTGGGGGAACTATGGGTAGCTACGTATTGGGCTCGGTGTGCAGGTGTTGGCTGATGTTGGCCAATATGGACAGCCCTAGGGATGCAAGCAAATGTGTTCATTGGGCAGAGGCGTCACCCAATGAGCAGCCACACCCACTGCGAGACCCACTAAAGCAAAGTGTAATCTATATGGCAAGGAACGGAATAACCAGATGTAGACATATATAAGTAGAGCTATGTGTGTGTATATGTACCCATAGTGAGATAGAGATATGCTTCTCCCTCGCCGTAGTACGAATGTATACATACAGAGAAAGAATACAGATACATACCCACATATGAATCCATACATATGCAGACAACCATAGACCCATATGTCATTAGATTATATATATATTTACAAATATATATATATATATATATATATATATATATATATATATATATATATATATATATATATATATATATATATATATATATATATATATATATATATATATATATATATATATATATATATATATATATATATATATATATATATATATATATATATATATAAACAGCAAGATATGAATATACATGTATGCATACATATGCAGATATATCTGTATATATTAATGTAAATATATAT
The DNA here is from genome assembly GCF_019279795.1 of Protopterus annectens. Taxonomy (NCBI): domain Eukaryota; kingdom Metazoa; phylum Chordata; order Ceratodontiformes; family Protopteridae; genus Protopterus; species Protopterus annectens. The sequence goes on from NC_056746.1 coordinate 763,150,572, forward strand.
ATATGTTACAGTAAATATACACATGTATACACCTAGAATATGATAAAGCAGTTACGGGTAACATATGTTCACAGGCCAGGCATATGTTGGTGGGAGGTCCAATAAACAAACGTGTACCCCCCCACCCCCCCAGCTAGGCTGGTGAGATATACAGACATGCAATAAAGGTAAATACACCACTGCTTTCCAGACCACCGGCAGGAAACTACCAGTGGGAGAGATCTGTAAGGTCTACACTTGAAACATGGACATTTATGTCCCTTGTGGGACACCAAAAATTAGTGATTGGATCCAGGCCCTGTAATGATTTATGCAACCAGGCTGTAGATGTACATGGAATAGTAGGTTGTGCAAGCCTGATAGCACATGGGTCGACACAACGTATGACATGTGTCCTGACACAGGGAGAGTGGGAAGTGTGTAGTGGTGTGTTTATACCCCACCTGCGCCCACAGTACGGATGAGTGCTGTAGAGGAGTGGCAGGTAGGGGAACTATGGGTATGCGATTATGGGCCTAGGCGTGCAGGAGTTGGCTGGCAGAGCTGTATTAGGACCACCCCGAGGATGTAAGTAATATTCCGATGTGGGCATAGCAGATGCCCATACCTCCCAAACCCTAAGAGCACATCCACTGGATAGTCCGTAAACCATTGGGGGAACACATAGGGACCATACCATTGAACTGTCCCCGATTACCAGTGACGTCCATGTTTGTGACTCAGAATCTAACTCTGTCCCACCTAAACCCTCCTAGAACTAGTGATATTAGGAGGAAAGGTGGTGGAATACACGTAATGAATAACGACAACATGTAAGAGTCATAAACAGCATGTACCTCAGACAATGTGTATGAATACATATGCTCTGGGTCTGTCAATGTGTCAGGTTAATAGCACCAAACTTCTAAATGTGCCCCTGGTGTTGTTATGGAGTGTCCCTGATTCAGTGTTCATTCTTCCCCATTCATATGAGAGGTCTGATAGTGACAGAAAACACATATTCCGCCAACTACCTTAGAAAGATGGTAGAATAATAGGTTTGGGTTACCACCTGTCCACCTTTGTGAGGGACGCTCCCCTTTGGGCAGTTGTGCCCTGCAAAATAATTGAAGTTATGGAAAATGTCCTGAGATTTTAGAACAAAGATTTCCTATATTGTCTGTAGTAGTTGCATAAAACAATTATTTTGTATCTGAAACACCTGAATGTTATAAGAAACAGTATAAGCAACTATAATGCTACAAGAATAAGCTTTTATTTAGGCAAAACAGTGAAGTACTTTCCTTTGTACTGGCTGTGGGTATGTTTTGCCCTGCAAAATCTGACATCTCTACATACAGGTTAGTCCCACCTTGGGCAACTGAAAAGGTGGCAACCCTATAATAAGTATGCAGTAACATGACTTGGCCAACGGATGTGTGTCCCAAAACCCAATTACTTATTGAACAGTCTCGGTTCCCATGTATCAGCCAGATGGGAGCAGATTGTAAGAGGAACACACAAATAATATGATTAAATCACTGGACAGGCCGCCGATTCTGTACAGTCAAATGACATGCCGTCGCCTAATGGGCAGCCATTCCCGATACTGTAGGCATGTAATCTGATGTAATAGGCATCACAATGTAATATTGTGGTCTTCGCTCCCACCCAGGGGTGTGAGTGTCAGATGCAAGCACCAATGTCGGTGCATTTGCAAGTGCAGGAGTGAGCGGGTGTAATCCTGTTTGGCTACCAGTATGTGAGTATTGCACTGGTAAAGCAATGTAGAGGCTAACTGAGTGTAAGAAGCTGTAACCAGAGGTTAGCATTGCTTAACACCATGCAAACCCATGCACACCTGCTCACAACTGCTTTAATGTGCCTTACTCCCTCCATATCCAATGGCCTTGTTCTGCCCTGCAACCAAATAAACGTCCTCTGCAAGGCTCGGAATCAGGACCCTGCACACACAGCTAATGTGATTTACAAATACACCATGGCAGATATACAGACAACGGACAGTACCACAAACATATCATACAGTGCAGTCATTCAACAGTATAGGAATATATCCCATCATGTAGATGTATATGTGAATGTTTATATCCAGCATATAGGTACATACCTATATAGACATATATCAGGAACATACCATATGGCAACAAAGCATTACAAATGAAGGAAACGGGAAGCACCAGCGACACCTGTATTATGTAGTGGTGTTGTTCTATGTAATCTCAAGACTCCCTCAGACAGACATCTGTCATTCATACGCACAAACAGTTGTACATTGGCCTTATACATCACTCTGTGCATGTAATGTACATTAGCACAACAGTACCTGTCCAATCATTATGTGTGAACAGTACTCTTGTAAGGTGTTGTGTGCAACATCATCATCATGATAAAGGTAAATGGGGTAACCATAGAGGGACCGGTAGTGTTGTGTGTACAATGGGGTCATTCTCATCATGTGTACCTGGACCATTTAGGAGTGATGTGCATACCAGGATTGTGCACCTGAGGGACAGGGTTGAGGATAACAGGAGTATGTTGTGATGCATATTACAAGGGATACAAGTGTCCAGTGAGCACGTGTGTGAAATGGACAGCTATGTATAGGGCAGATGTTGTCCTAGGAGCCAATTGGTTTTATGTTTCTGTAGGGTGAGGGTTGGATGTGGGGGAAGGAGAGTATGTATGGCTGTGGAGGATAGGTAGGGTAGGATCACAGACAAGACAGCATACAGGGTTGGTATATGACACATGTGGGGGGATACACCTCGGACGGGGATGGGTGTTCGGCATTCACAAGCACATGGGAACAGTGGGATGGAGGTCCCCTGCCATGGGCCACCGCCACTGCACCTAAACAGCTGCAAAGGAGGCAGTGCTGGGGTCTGTCCAGGAGGGGCAGCATCACCCTGTAAATGTGATACTCCGACTTGAGCTTGCATATCTGGCTTCAGAACCCTTTAGTGAGCCCCCAACGCAACACGTCCGGGACCGCACGACAGCAGACATGTACCTGTCTGGTCCTGCTCCCAGGGGGGACATGCCCCATCCTCAGTGGTGGTCCCACCAGAAGGTGGTGCAGAGCCAACAGAGGTTGATGTCCAAGGGTGGGCCCCAGATGTGCTAGTGCCTGGTGCCATGGTCAGCTGAAGAGGGACAGGAGGTTCTGGCGGGACCTCCTAACCCATTCAGCCTATGGTGTTACAGTTTAAACCCACATATGGCTTAGTGATAAACAACAGCATACAGGATTACCTACAACAGTATGCATAGATATCATCATCAACCCAACACAACAGATGGTATACATTTGCAGAGTGAGCACAACACACACAACATGTTAAACAGGCAGTAGTCTCAATGCAGCATAGCTACACTTACATACTGTAGTCATGTGTGGCACATCACCATCCTGTCTTTAGGCTATTTCCCACTGTGTATGATGTTTGAGGTACATCCAGATATCATCTGTGATGCCATTTCAGAACATCACATTTGGGTACCACTCACAGCGACTGTCACGGCCAAATACCAACATGTTTTTCATAGATAGTGTACTGTGTTTATCATGTGAATGGCTATGGGAACTCCATCACAGCTGTTCCACATGCAATCATCTAGAGAAGGACTGCAATAGATACAGAGGCCATCACCTGATCATGTCCATCACTTACAATACACATGCTGCTGCTGAGCAGGTGTACACCTCCACATCCACCAGAGAGTGTGTGGGTGGGACAGGCAAAGTACACCAGAGAAAGGCTTGGAGACTTAACCCTAAGCATTGTCTGCCACACACCTAACAGTACAGAGGTCAAACCCCTGACTGACTAGTCATTACTATTACATGTGCATGACATTACTACATGTGCCACAAAGGCAACATGTTGCTGTTTTGTAAGAACATATATGTGTGTAGGTGAGTGACATCTGCAACAGAGATATAGTAGACATACATTAGGTGTGGCACACATGGCTGTCCATGTGAACAGATGCCATTGTCACCACAACCACACTCTCTAATGGACTCGCATTGACACTCTTTGCCAGGGCCACAAATACACAACCTAACTACTTAGTTTGCCACACTGCAGTAAAGCACAGGACTACATGCACCACAGGGGATATCTGGAGGTTCTATGGGCTAGGGCATGTGAAAGTGTTTGACATCTGTTGGTATGCCAGCAAGGGTTATACTGGGAGTGACTGTGGTTTGGAGCATCATAACCCACACGCAGACACAAGGTGCCAGTACTGACATGCATGTATGCATTGCTTCATGGGTGTGTAGTGGTTGGCTGTGCAAGATGGCTGTACGTGTGTAGTGGTTGGCTGTGCAAGATGGCTGTACAAGGCCGGGTGAGGGGTAATCCTTGGCATTGCATCACGCGACAATGGTATGCAGTGCAGTACAGGGGTGTAGTGTCTGCAATGTCCCACACAGATGGGTACTGCATGATCTGCCCTGACATCCTGGTTACCAATGTGTATGGCCATAGCTTTGCAATGGATGCCATGTCTTTGTTTGATAGTCCTTCACATGGACATTGCCTGGGATGTGCATGTCCCACAATACTGTACAGTGACATGTACAGCTGTACCTGGTTTGACAGGCACATGTGTACACAGACTTTTATCCCCTGATATGCCAATACTGGCCTGGTGTGGCGAAACCTGCTTTTAGTGAGCAGGTTGACCCTGCACCTGCATTGATAGTATGATACAGGTATTCCTTGGTATCAGTGGCATTGGTCCATACAGGGCACATGTGTACGGCATTATATGGCCTCTATGGATCACATTTGATGGCACCACATATGTTGCAGGCATCCAGTGGGGAACATAGAGAAGGCACAATGTCTGCAAATATGTGCCTATTGTACCGCTTTACAGGGTGCCATGTCCTCTGCAGCCCACTGCATTCACACCATGCCTACTATTTGTCATCAATGTGCATGGTACTAGCAACATAGCGGGATATCCTAGGCAAGTGTGTTTGTGCATGGCACATGGGTGCAGGACAAATACCGGGTACTAATAGGGTTGCATACTTTGTTCACCAGGCCTTTTGCCAGATGTAGGGGTATGGCTTGCCAACACAGTCCCATGGTTGACTGACAGTTGTACTCTTCATGAGGTGGCCAATGTGTCATAAGACAGACACCATATAGGAAAACTCCAAAATACGCTCCCTAACATGTCCAGTAGTTAGACACTCACAGCCACCTCTACACAGGCTCTGACAGCCAAACACACACACTTGCCATGGCCTGTATATGAACCCCTACCTACCATATCACACTGCAGCAATACGCTTTTAGGGCATGCACTATGGCTAATACTGGGTTACAGCACACCTACAGGTGTATACCTAGGTGGGTGACAACAGCAGGATTGACAAAGGTGGTCATGTGATTTGTACAGAGAGTTCATACTCTACAAAGCACTGTAGTTGTCTCATGCAGACACACACACATGCACACACAGTTGGCAAGTCTGGGATTAGAACACTGACCTAACTACTTTATCACACTATAGCATTACGCAGTTACAAAATGCGTTACCGAGATTACTGGGTCACAGTACTCTCAGAGGTGTATTTCTAGGTAGGTGACATCATCAGCCTTGCCAAAGGTGGGTATAGGAATTGTATGGAGTGAGTGTGAGCAGTCTAAAAGCATTATTCAGTCCTTAGGCAGATGAGAACAAACACAAACACACACTTGGCAAGTCTGGGATTAGAACACTGACCTAACTACTTTATCACACTACAGCATTACGCATTTACAGAACGTGCTACCAACATTACTAGGTCACAGCACTCCCAGAGGTGTATTTCTAGGTGGGTGACATCATCAGCCTTGCCAAAGGAGGGTATAGGAATTGTATGGAGTGTGAGCAGTCTAAAAGCATTATTCAGTCCTCAGGCAGACAGGGACAAACACACACAAACACACACACTTGGCAAGTCTGAGATTAGAACACCAACCTAACTACTTTATCACACTACAGCATTACACAGTTACAGAACGCGCTACCGACATTACTGGGTCACAGCACTCCCAGAGGTTTATTTCTAGGTGGGTGACATCATCAGCTTTGCCAAAGGTGGGTATAGGAATTGTATGGAGTGTGAGCAGTCTAAAAGCATTATTCAGTCCGCAGGCAGACGGGGACAAACACACACACACACTTGACAAGTCTGGGATTAGAACACCGAACTTACTACTTTATCACACAACAGCATTACGCAGTTACAGAACATGATACTGACATTTCTGGGTCACAGCACTCCCAGAGGAATATTTCTAGGTGGGTGACATCATCAGCCTTGCCAAATGTAGGTATAGGAATTATATGGAGTGTGAGCTGTCTAAAAGCATTATTCAGTCCTCAGGCAGATGGGGACAAACACACACACTTGGCAAGTCTGGGATTCAAACACCGACCTAACTACTTTATCACACTACAGCATTATGCAGTTACAGAACATGCTACCGAGATTACTGGGTCACAGCACTCCCAGAGGTGTATTTCTAGGTGGGTGACATCATCAGCCTTGCCAAAGGTGGGTAAAGGAATTGTATGGAGTGTGAGCAGTCTAAGAGCATTATTCAGTCCTCAGACAGACTGAGACAAACACACACAAACACACACACACGCCAGTGGTGGGAACAGAACACCTGCCTATCTACAGATCACTATTACAATACTACATAGTTACAAGTCGCGCCTCACAGACTACACATTTCAAGGCTGTCATTATGACCTTCTAGGAATGCGGACTTCAACAGGGATGCTGGCAGTTAAGATGTACATACCTGTGAACCTGTGTGTTTAAAGTAGGAATCCATCCTGACCTGGAGTATGCCCATCTGTGGAATGGATGACTACTATCACTATACATGGTTACAATGACCATGCCCATACACATAGAGGCACATATCTGACACAAGGTGTCACTGGTCATGCTCACACACTTAGTAGCACAGGGCTGTTCGGAATGCACTATGTGTCCATCTACACAAGGACAAGGTTATACTGGGCATGCTCATACACTTAGTAGCACAGGGCTGTCTGGGATGCACTCTGATTCTAAACATGGAAGGCCACAGTGGCCATGCTATTACAATTAGATGTAAAGAACACATTGTAATGGACTCTGGTATTAGTAGTTGTCATTGTTAGCAGGAACACTGCACTACATATATCTGACACCAGTCTTATACAAAACATCTGCTGCTGTCCATCACCTTAGATGTACCATTCTATACCAAGCACAATACTACCACTCGCAGTGATGTCTTGCTAGGAGTGGCAACTGCTTGACCAACACAATGAGCCTGTGTCCTGCTGTAATTACGAGGTTGCCCGGTGTTTGTCATTCTGTGATGACATGACTGAATGTAGACAGGCCTTTGTCACATATCACATTAATCCATGATTCAAGAGAGTGTGGATAATACCTAAGCCGCATTCACCTATATAGTGCCATTCCAAGGCAAATGTTCTAAACACAGGATAACACCCTGACACCTAGAGGACAACTGCATTGCATGCTTATGCTAACCAGTGCTAGATGTGTAGCGTCCATAACCACAGCTGCTCACTGTAGCTCCAACAATGGGGAGTACTGACATCTGTGCAGTGAGGCACACCTGGCTGAAGGCTCTGTAGTGCACAATAGCACTACCACCATATACCTCAAAAACAGACTTGTGGGCCATAACACAGGTACGGACCGCTCCAGGTTGTGGTGTCCCCACATAGATAAAGGCCATTCACATGTACTGACTGGTACTCCCACAAAAGGCATCACAGATGAGTCAGGTGCAGGGCACAGTGTCAAATGTTGCATTCTAGGATTTAACCCAAAGACAACCAACACGCATCCATACATGTGGTAGTACTTATAATAGTACACCACCATGTGACCCTTGACCAGTGGACTGTACCAAGCTCTACATCAACTGTGTAGAATACCCATGTATTGACACAGTTGCATCATGTGTTATGCAATGCAATGATACCAGTGTCTGTAACCAGGTCAGCTGTACACATACCAGGGGCCCTCGGTTATTTACAGCATTAGCAGATGACTGTTGCTGTACACCAGTAAACACCCTCATGTTTGGATATGACATACATGTACCTGCTTTGGATATGTACATGCCACACACATACAACATATATGTAAATAGCATAGCTGTTGTTGTCCTTTGTGCAGACAGGTGGCTACAGCCATTATACACATGCACATGGAATGTAGGTCCATGGCTGCTGAATGCTAACAGTACATAAGGTGTGATATCAATGTTGACAGAGGTAACATTCCCTCTGTACTGGTCACCCATTACACCTATCATATCATACAACAGTCCATGTGTCATGTATGTCATTACACATGTCCACCAATTGCAATGCCTACAAACATGCCCAAATGACAGGATTGTAGCACCTACACACATGTACATGTAGTAGTGTGCATTCACATACCATGCGTGTGCAGTTGCTGATGTATGGAGGTGACGTGTGTCTTAGTACATCATGCAGTTGCAATGCAGCCTCAACATTGCAACATTGCAACATTGATATGCTGAAAGTACAGAAAGATGTACCTCAGGTATGGACAGATGTGTGGATATAACTAAGTGGTGGGGCATCTTTGCAGATGGATGTTTGCTGAGGACAGCTAACAGGTGTGTCACAAGTGGTCCTATAATAACCTGTGTAACCGGTAAGCAATGGTTTCATTAATTGAAGGGCAACACATACAGCATAGACAGTGGTCAGAGTGACACTGAAGGTAAATCACTTGACACCTGTAACAGTTAAGACCTCCCGTGTGCATATATCAGCACAGTTGCCAAAGGAAGCGTCAGTACACTTTGTAACATGTGCAATACTGCTGTAAGTCTGTCATACATATCATGAGATAGGCAGGTGTTTGATTCACAGTACTGGCATGTGTGGTTGCATGTGTGTCCATTTATGTCACGTATGGTGGGGAATACATCTCAGTTGTTACTCACTCCTGTACACTGCTGTAGACATCTGTACAGACTGCACTGTAAAAAGCAGGACATAGGCAGGGGTGTGTATCTCACACATGTGAGGTATCTGTATGTGCGTGACATTGGTGTATTCAATAGTGAATGCCACAGTGTGTGTATGTGTATGTGTGTGTGTGTGTGTGTGTGTGTGTGTGTGTGTGTGTGTGTGTGTGTGTGTGTGTGTGTGTGTGTGTATGGCTGTCTGGTCCCTGGAGTGAGGATGTATGTTACCATAGTGAACTTAATAGACCCCTCCCCCAGCCAGGCGATGCAATCTACTATCTGTGTTGATGTCCCCGATCTTAGGCCATACTGACTACCTGTACATGTGTATTCTCTGTGGCGCATCATGTAGGTGCACAGTACTGTAATGATGATTTGCGCATAGGCGGGGGTCCTCACCTCAACAGTAGCAACTGTGTGCGTGTGAGTGTGTGTTACTGTGTCGGTGAATCCGTGAGTGTGTGGGTGTGTTACTGCGTCACTGAATACATGTGTGTCAATACCTGCGTGTGTGGGTGCAGGTGTGTGTTCGCATCCTGTCATGGGAATGTGAATTACTGCTTCCCAATGAGGCATCACACTTTCCACTGGCCTCTACCCTTGTCATCAGCTAGACCGCTCTCTTACCTCACCACTCCATGTAACTGTACCTGTGATGTAACCCAATATGGATGTCACGTCTGTAGCCACAGTAGCTTAATGCACAGCTATCATGCTCTTGGATCAGTAGACGTATTTGGAACGTGGGACAGTCTAACTGTGATGTGGAAGCTACAAGGTGCATGCTGGTATTTTCATACATACCTGTGAGTAGTCCACATTGACATATGGGACACTAACTGCAAACACTGACATCCACCGGCACATGCAATTAGACCTGAAGGAGGAATGCAGAACATCATGACCAACATGCAGTTACTGTTGTTACACAAGACACATACTGTTAACATTACTAAATGCATTGTACACCTGTGCTACATGGTATGTCTGCTGCCTGTCAACAGTACACAACAATTGTAATCTACACTTATCTTCCTAGTCTGTTCACCCTGTGCATCAGACCATATGAGCACGTCCCTGCGCCGATGGTGTGGACGACAGGGTTGTGGCACAGGCATCATCATATGCACAGGGTGATAATGTTTGCCAGGGGCCTAGGCTGCACCATTGGATGACATCATGTGTGTGGGTTAGGGCCTTTGATCTAATTGGGTGTGTGTAGATGTTATGCATGTGTGTGTGTTGCGGTGCCCTACATATGTTTCCGGTGTGTGCGTGTATGTATGAACACAGTTCTGGCATGTGTCTGGCCTACACAGGGGTATTATTGACAGCTGTGGACTATACAGGCCAGGTTTTACAGTTCACGGTGTCCGTCCACGGCCACATGACCTGTGCCTGCCAGGGGTTGCACGGGCACTACCAGGCAGAGGTGCAGATTGGGTTCTGTCTGATGACACATGTCCAGTGGAACCGTGTCCTTGTCAGGACCATCCAGGGCTATGTGCACGTGGCCTACTGTGTCGTGGTGTGGACAGCACAGCACCAGCTGCACTGCTGCTGCTACCGCCACTATGGGAATGGGCATGTGAGGTAGCTCGTTCACGTAGACCTGAAACAGCTGATGTAGCAAGCCTACGTCCATGTGCCTGATGCCTCACTCCTACCAGATGTTCCAACACAGACAGCTCACACTTGCAGATTGACATGCCATGGTCAAGGACTCCAACCATGTCACCCAATCATCTATCCAAAGCTTCAGCAATCTGCTGTTGAGCACTTACCATTGCCTGGATGTTATTGTTTAAAGAACGGACAGCAGCCTTCTGAAGCCTCTGATCTTCTCTTTTGTGCCATTCAGCACGTGCCTTTACAGCCTGAAACATGTGTCTGGTGACACCAGCTGCTGCACTCTGTCTTGCAGGGGCATGTTGGCCAGAGGCCTTCCTACGAGCAGCACTGGCCATGTGCCTATGTGGGGCATCACCAGTCAGTTGGCTGCCACCATGGTGTGCAGGCACACCTTCCATAGCCCCCACTCTTTCCTGTTCCAAGCTACCACACGCCAGCTGTACTTCCTCTATGGCCACTGTTGATGGGGTATGTGTAGGCATGAGATCTGTGTGCGGGGATGAGGAGGATATAGGTGGAATGGCAACCAATGGCACAGATTCAGCCCCTGACAACCCTGCCTGTGCCTCAATCATACGTTCATCATCACTGCTAGAGTCTGTGGGGACACTAGCATCAAATGGACCGCAGGAGGGGAACACACCTACATCACCTGTGAGGGGCAGACAAGAACTGTACATTGCAATCTATACAATAGACACAGACACACACACACACACACACACACACACACACACAGACACACACAGACAAATACACACACGCAGACAGACACACAGACATGCAAACACACTCTCACACTCACACACACACACACACACGCACAGACACGCACATGCACAGACATGCACATGCACAGACACACACACACACAGACACACACATGCACAGACACACACGCACAGACACACCTACACAGACACACACACACACACTATGGCACCCAACATGCATGTGATATGACAGAAGGCATGCAACATCCATGTGAAATGGCAGACAGCATGCAGCGCAGACAATAATAGTGGTAGTTATCATACATCCCTGGGTTGCACACAACAGCATGCATGTGTCATAGCAGATGGCATGCAAATTACACAATCATAGTAGTAGTTTTCATACATCCCTGTGTTACACCATGTAGACCAGCACAGGTTAACAGTACACCTGCCTGATGTGTGGCATATGACCTTGACAATCACATGTAGTATGACTTGTGATATGCTGACATGTGCAATGACATGCACACATGTTTAACACAATGGTGCCCTGTCACATATACAGTGGGGTAATGGTGTCCCAATGCAGTGTTGTCTGTCCACACTACAGATATACTGCACATTTAGCTGATGTGCATGGCCATTGCAGGGAATCATGAGGTGTCTCTATTGCTATACAGTGTGAGTTACAGACACAGTTCATAGCCATGGCTGTGTTCAGGTACAATACATATATACTGTGGAATGTGACCCACGTCACTGAGGTGTATACACACTAAACCATTATATGGAATGTGTGACACAGGCCACTGAAGGGTATACAGATGACACCCCTGCACATCTGCAACCATATTGCTGCTGCCTGGCAACTATGGCCAGACATGGCAAACTCGTTGTTACACCATGTCCCACATGACATCTGTGTACCACACACACACACACACACACACACACACAAACACACACATGAAAAGCAAGGATGATATTGATGTCCAACATCAGCAAGGAGAATGTACTGTATCTGTGGGCTGATGTGGATACTGTACAGGTGACTTCTGTCATGTCGTGACACACTCAAGATGTTCAACACATCTTATGTGGTGGATTGATGTCATGCCTACACAAGATGTGCACAGGCCTGTAGGATGTCTAGTGTTCCACATCTGCAATATAACCATTACACAAAAGCCATAGTTGGACCATGTGGAGCCAATGTATGACAGGGTGTACACACAAACACATCACGTCTACTGTGTGTGTTGCTTCATGTCTCTGACCATCCTCCATGGCCATGTGTGTACATGTGTTGGCCAAATGATTGTGACAGGCATCTATTTCACATGTCTGTGTTGTCCCATATGACATACTCCCATAGATGTCATATGCTTCACTGACAACAGGGTTATGCAGACAAAGGGTGGTATGTTCGGTATGTGGGATATGTTTTTCAGGATAGTTAGGCAGTGTTGCAGCCAGCCCACTAGATGTCATGGACATGTCAGATAGCACATCACATTGTGTGACATTCATAGCAGGGCTATGATCCACACCGGTGAATTCTGTGGGCTGCCCATACTCCAGCTCACTGTGTAGTACTGTTTGTATTTCCCACATGTGTAGTTCTGATCTGTAGTATATGTCCCTACAGTGAACAGCACCTCCACCATTGTAAGCACAGCTGTCCACGCATCTGGAAATGACAGTTTGTGAGGTTTCATGTCGGTGTTTCACATAGTTTGCAAGTATTGCACATGGGTAGCCATTGTGATGCATTGCAGGTCCAACCTGTATGTTGTGGCAGGACCATACGTTATGTGTACATGTGGTAAATGGCCACATAGCAGATAGATTTGTGCATTAAGATGCCTGATAAATAATAACAGCCTCACCTGCAATGGGCTGCTGTCACTGCGGAACACCAGAGGTACCTAAATAGGATTAACACAGCAGTATGATCATTATCCACGCCTCTATGATAGCTACAGGGTGCAATGTGCATGTTAACACATACACCAGTACAATAGACTATACTATGGAGTATGCACACGTGTGCATACACAGAATAGCATACTATAGTATACAGCATGTGTGTATACATGCCTTGCATATGATGTTACATTACATATTGTACAGTGATACATGTAACTATATGGAATATAGTTGTTATAGGTGCAGTAGTGACTTACCAGGCAACTCCCGACCCGGTGGTTGAGAGACACCCACCTCCACGATATTGGCTAAGGCTTGTGGATGTTGTTCTGCAGGTGTCCCCAAGTTGGCCAGTAGCTCCTAGATAGATGTGAGTGGGGGCTGGGTTGGTGGCCCACCACCTGTTGCACCTTGTTCCCTGGTGATTGCATTTGCATGCTGTTTCGCCCATCTAATGAGGTTTGTACAGTGTCTGCGCACCTGCTGGTATGTGCGGTTGTGGCCACCCACATCATTAACCCCCCTGCAAAGTTCCTTCCACAGGGCATCCCACTGCTGTGCTTCCTGTGGCACATGGCTGAACAGGACATCATGATTGTCATGTAGGTATGGGATGAGGGCCTCATCCTCCAAGCGGGTATAAGGTGGTAGCCTTGCACGCGTCATACTTGGAAGACATAATGATGGAGACAGGTCACAATAACTCACAGAGACATACAGAGCTACAACTGAACATAAATGTGCATCACATTTATTAAGATTAAATAGTTGTCTTTGCAAATCTACATGATACTGACACCACTGATATGTTTGTGTCACACACATTTGACACTCAGTGGTGATTGGATATTATCACCATATATGTGTGTGTGTCACCTGATTACATTGCTCATACTCCATGTGGATGCTGTCTTGATGTGGGCATGTCTGTTTGCCTGTACTGGTGTTCTTACCTATCAGCACATGGCTGGATGTGTCCACATTAATGCAGTCGACCTTGATGCTGTGTATATGTCATATATAAAGACTTACACTACCTTAGCGAACATGACCTGTGACCCTACAGACTTGCTCATGGAGGGTTTTACATGTATGTGTTTTTCCAGATACATCTACACAGCACTGTACAGCAGTTCAGCATCCTGCCATGTATCACCTGTGTTGCACATGTGATACACATGGGACTCTGGCTGGCCAGATGGTATTTGCAGGGATGGATATCAACTATAGCATGTACAGTCAAAGTCAACTAGTAGGCTATATGCCCTGGGCCATGTATGAATCTAGGATGAACGGTTACCTAGCTGTAGCCAACAGGTGGGTTTCTGGGGCCAGGTGGAGCAGTGCCACATAACTGATCCACAGGGTTAATGATACATTTACCATGCGGTCATCACACCATGTCTGATTGGGAGGCAATGTGCAGCTTTGCTGGACAGGAATGCATAGTATGGCAGGAGTATGTAAAGTGTATGGGACAAGGATCTGTCCAGCATGTGGTGATCCTAGTACTAGGAAGGTGGATGTCCATGAAGTATGTGTTTGAGATCAGGATGTGTACGTGTAGCATGTCCAATATCACTGGGTTGGACATGGCTTTATTCAGGGTAGGCATCATGCTACATAGTGGAGATGGGGATTGGGAAGACTGGTGTAGGCCATCTGAACATGGAAAGGAAATATGTGATCTGATATGGGTCACTTGAGTGTTGAGTATGGCTGGACAATGATCTCTATATTTATGGATGGCACCCTGTCATGATTAGGGTTGCCACATATGACTACCTGACAAGTGTGGTGATGTAACTATCTCTGGAAAGACAACTGCCCAGCTGCATCCCTTACACACAGTGTCCATTATGTTGACTGCTGCCAAGGTGGTAGTTCATGGGTACAGGGTTATTAACATAGGGGTGACAATGCAATATGTAGCTGTCAGATTGTGCCCATATGTCACACACCTCACCCACAAAGCTGCTTCTGTGTGTTCTCCACAACACTCTGAGTCAGCTATTGCTCCTAGGTCATAGTCATTCGCATACTTCAATAGGCAGATACCTTCTGTTAGTCTGTGTGGTATAGACTACAATGAGGGGGAATACAATGAATTATCCCTGTCTTACTGTAGCTGGCACTGATGTGATGTGCATGTATTATTCAGACATCTTCTGTAGTGTTGCTTCTTCCAGTGGTCCCATTGCAAAACACTCTTGTGACATAGGAATATGCATTTAGTATACTGAGTGTAGGTGGAACACAGTATGGGTGATGATGTCCTATGACCTGGCAAGGTTATGATATGCAGTGTGAAATCAACCTTACTGTCATCTACATCTGTACGGGCTGACAACAAATAAGTTGATCAAGGTTCATGGCCTTTCAGACCACACTCAGCAGGGTAGTAGTCCAGTACTTCCCATTATCAGTGGTGTCTCCCCCTTTGTGGGTTGTGCTACCTGTTGGTGTGCACCATTCAGTGTGTACACAGCCTGACATGAAGCTATGTTTTACATGATGTGTATGTGGAGAGCAACTTGTTTTGTCATATGTTTATGATACAACCTGGGATGTGGACAGGTCCCATGCAACCTGAGTGCAGCTTGTACCTGCATAGTTGTGGTTACAGGGGCTCTGTAGTGTACATGGATGTAAGGTTGTGTACCTGTTGGGGGGGGCAGTATGTTTATGTTATCCAAGACCCTATCTGAATTGCTTATTCATGCTCAGCACTTGTTCAGAACTTGTAAGCACTATGTAAGCTACTAATTACTATATCACTCAATCTTCCTCATTACCTAAAGGTAAACAGTTTTTGTATGTACTTTTCTCACTTGCTTAGAATAAAACAGCTCTTGTACTCACTTTCCTCACTTATCTAGGGGAAAATAGCTTTATATTCAGGCATGTCCAAGGGTCAGCTCCCAGTGTTCTCTCCTGTCTAGCTGATGAATCTGGACATCTTGAGGCAATGTAGAAATTGCCTCATGTACACTGACAAACCTCTCCACCTACCACCCAACACTACAACCTGTGAGAGATGCACTTATCAAGCCAAACTGGAGGTAAAGCTCTCTCCAACCAAGACTGACCCTGACAATCATGTGGAGAAGGTAAACATTTGCACCACACCACACTCATCACATAGTCTCACTAAATCTACACCACCATAATCCACACATAGTAGCACAAAAACATTTGCGGAGGCTCTCAATAATAATCTGTCTAAGCAACAGAGACCTCCAAAGCAGAAATGCAAACAGCCTCCATCCCCCAACACAACCACAATGGCACATAGCCTACAGACTCAGTGTGCCACTCAACCACAACCAATAAGGCAAATCAACATACCCAACACACTAGTCATAGGTGACTCTATAGTCAGGCACACTGATGTCCCACTCACCAGGCTAAACAAGGAGAAAGTTACTGTCAGCTGCCTGTCAGGTACCAGGATCTGCCACATAACCCATGCACTCAGGTCACTCCACAACAAGTACAAATATGACTCTGTCATTGTCCATGTTGGTGTGAATGACCTGAGATGTACCTCCCTGGACTACATGAAAAGAGACATGGAAGAGCTGTTCGATCTTGTAGCCCAGGCAGGTATGACCCAAGCCCTGAGTAGCATTCTGCCATCACCCAGAATGATACCGCAGTACGAGGACACAATTATTGATTCAACAATTGGCTAAGCTTCTGGTGTCATTCTAAGGGGATCCAGTATCTGTCTGCTTGGGATGACATGGTCGTTAGACCACGATGTTTTGCCACAGATGGCCTGCGCCTGTCACCCCTGGGATTCCAGATATTGGCTAAGGCTCTTGTTGTCCCTATAGTGCCTTCTTTAGGCAAGGTTCAAATAACATATTCAACACCATAACAGAAACAGGCAAGCACAAACTGAGGGTAATGCTACTCAATGCTGGAAGTCTAAATCTCAAAATGCACTCACTCGAGGCACTCCTTGTAATGGAGAACATCGATATCTGTGCAGTGACTGAGACCTGGTCCAAGGCTCCAGAGAGCACCCCTGCACTACCAGGCTATAACTCATAGCACACTTTTCGGCCATGTAACCTGGACCAGAACACCCAAGGTGGAGGTGTGTCCATATTCATTAAGGGTATCCACCCCTCCAGGCTAGTTGCTTAGCAGAATGCATACGAGGTTATTCAAGTGCAACTACCTCTAGGCTAAACTGCAATCCAAATTGTAGCTTGCTACAGATCCCACACCATGCCCCAAGATTCCCACTCCTCTTTCCTTGATGTACTGGAAATTATTAGGGTTCAACCAAACACCCTACTAATGGGCGACTTCACCTACCCCACCATTAACTGGGAAAACTACTCAGGTACCAACTTATTAGCTCAAAGCTTTCTGGAATTCATAAACGCCAATGCCCTGGATCAACTTATCCACACACCCACCAGGAGCAACAATATCCTAGACCTAGGCATTATCAACTTGAGTGAGTGGTGTTCCACACCTGAAGTCAACTCCTCGTTAGTCCAATCCGACCATAAGCTATCCATATCCCGCCCCCACCCCCCATTAAGGAAACCACAGTATAATATTTCGACAAAGCCAACTTCATGTTTCTTAAGACAGAAGTGGTGAACTTCATGACACACATGCAGATGGACAATACAGTTACAACTGCTGAATCCTACACAAATGCACTCTATAAGCACTTACACGAGTGCACGGATCATGCTATCCCAAACAGAACCAAGACGTTATCCTCCAAATTAAGGAATCCAATCTGGTGGTCCCCTGCCATAAACAAACTGTACAACAGAAGGAAGACACTGTTGCTAAAGAGAGTACAATCCCATGCGTGGAGGAGCTCCCTGGTCAGCCTCAGTAAGAAGCTGAGATCTCTTATAAGAGCCTCCAAAGCTAGCTACGGAAACAAAACTGCAACTAATTCCAAGGACAACCACAAAGCATTCTATAGCTATGTGAAATATCTCGATGTCAACACCCAGATCTGCTCTGAGTTACAGCACAAAGGCACGAACATTACAGAACCAACTAATATTGCCAACATGCTGGCAGATAGGTTCAGTGCTACCTTTCCCCCCTCTCACCCCCTAAAGGGCCCATATCTATACAGGAAGACTGCAGCATCCCTGTAATCACAACTACACAGGTAAAAGCTGTACTCTCTAAAGCCAATATCACAGAATCCTTGGGACCGGACAACATCCCAGGCTGCGTTTACATGAACTTCTGAACGAACTGGCTCCCCTCCTATGCACCATGTTCAATAATAGCCTTGCATCAGGCTTTGTGCCCCCTGAATGGCACACAGCAACAGTTATCCCACTCCACAAAGGTAGTGCCACAATGGACCATGGGACCTATTGCACTATAGGCCTGACTAGCCTGGTCTGCAAGGCTATGGAACACATCATCATGGATCGCAGTCACAGAGACATTGGGTACCTCCAAACCTTTGACTCCTCCCAGTTTGACTTTGTTAAGGGCAGACCATGCCTCCTAAACCTGGTGGACTTCTTTGAGACAGTTACCAAGGCATTAGATGAGGGTAAGGAGGTCCACGCAGCCTACCTTGATCTCTCAAAGGCTTTCAGCACCATTTCCATTCTGGTATTATCGACATACCCATCCACCTGAACATTAACCCCTACATCATGAGATGGTTTGCAAAGTGGCTCACGGACAGAACCCACACAGTGGGAGTTGCATACCCTAGGTCTGACTGTAAACCAGTTACAAGTGGCGTCCCCCAGGGCTAAGTCCTAGGATCCCTCATGTTTGGTATATACTTCTCAGAGGTACAGGCAAGCACAGGAGGTCTTTGGCTGAAAAGGTTTGCAGACGACTGCAAATTGCGGGCCATAATTGTTTCCCCAGTTAATACAGACACCCTCCAGAAGGGTCGCACTGAGACGGATACCTGGTGTCAATATCATGGCCTCAAGCTGAATGCCAAAAAGTGCATAGTTATCCCCTTTGTATAAAACGAATTACCCGCGGACTACCACATAGGTGCTAGTCCCCTACATACAGAAAAGGTAATAAGGGATCTGGGAACCCAAGTAGATAGCAATCTCTCCTTGGATAACCGTAATGCCAAGGTGGTTAAAATATCCTTCTACGTGGCCCCCCCTAATCTCTAATGGGTTCGCATCCAGAACAAAGGAGGCCATTGTGCCTCTCTACTCATGACTTATTAGACCCATTAAAGGATACAACACCCCATTTGTGATGTACCTTACAAGACAACTGCAACAGCTTGGAAGACCACAACAGTACCACACCAAAAGGATTACTGACCTCAAACAGATGACCTATGCAGCCCAACTAAAGAAACTCCAGATGTACTCGATTGCATACTGCGTACTCACAGGTGATCTCTGCTTGACATACAAGGCCCATGTCCAACCCAGTATTTCTGGATATGCGCCACCTAAACAAAAGCCCCTGAGAGCCACATGCTTTAGGGATATACACCTAACCACAATGATAATTAGGATGTGCTGGAGGGATAGATTCCTGACCCGGAGACTCCTCATGCTTTGGAACATGATTCCAATGTACATCAGGCAGGGCCCCTCACTAGCACTCTTCAAGAGAAACCTTGATGGGTGGATGGGAGACAGACATGTACCCCGGGGATCACTGCAGTGGCTTTGCTGGACAGAGGCACAGGGAACTAATGACTCTGCTGTTCAAAGGCACAGGGAACTAACCTAAGGGGGTGGTGGAAGCCAACACACTCTAGCTAGGCTTATAAATACCCTTGGAAAGACAGCCTAGTACCTACCTTTGAACTTGTTACATGTCTTATGTGCATGGATAGTTAACTAGCTCTTCCATTTTACTTTGCTATCATGCTGATAAACTGTCGGGTGACTATATGTTATATGTATCCTGTTACTGAGTATTGTAAATGCCAATAGGCATAACTAATGTTTGCCTAACATAACAGTAATGTTATGTAAAATGTAATACATATCTACCTACAATACTGTACATTACACAGTTATTGGCAGAATATCCCACAATGCAAATCATAATTGCACAGTAGGCCAACCTTCGACATGTTATTCTCAGTAATGCACCCATACATATGCCTACTTTTACAATATATCGACATATACTATCCCCTGTTATAGCACGTACTTGTTGGACCAACCCTGCCACTGACAGCAGCTGGTGAGGAATTGTTGAGTTCAAAGCCCTTATATAGCACCCCTTGTGGTGTATGCAGTGTTTGCCTTGTGACCTACAGCAGTACACACATAAATACTACAAGCGTTACTATGCTCAACAATACATCACTACAAGATAACTGTTTCCACTATATGCATTGCATACACTTTAAATATTACAGAACAGGTACTACATACACAGACATACTGAGTGTTCTACATACCTTATTAGTAACCCGAGGTGGCATTGACTGTTATTTCTATCCTTTTCAGTTTGTGTTTCAATCTTCTTTGTAATGTTCTGCTGGTCTTTACAGATGGTTTGAATGTGTGATAAGCCATCCTTTTACAGTTAAAAATTGGTGACATGTGCTATCCTGACCACCAATTGGTGTTCCAAAGTAGTTAATTAGATACACATCAGCTGTGCAGCTACTACATTAGCCAATACCATGTCAACAGTGGTGTATAATTGAGTACTCCACTTGGGCATTGTCCCTTTGCCTTACTTTTGAGGAAGATGGCCTGGATGTGTTGTTTGTGATGTATTTCAACAGCTATATGGAGACAGACAGAGATATATTAGCTTCATGACTCCCGTGGATTGTGTGTAATGGCTAGAAGATGTTCTACATGTGAGTACAGCTGTTATATTTCAGAACATTGCTACTTATGCAGGGTTTGTTTGCACCTGATACTTCTGCAGATGTTTCAGTCTGGCAAGGATGTTTGGGCAGCTCAAGGCTGTATGGCTATGCATGAAATGTTAGGTGGTTTACGGTGTGCTCACCAGACATCTTTGGTTTGGTGTACATGTGTATCATACTGTGCTGTTATTCAGTAATTGGTAACACTTCCTGGTGTACACACAACCCTCTGAAATGGGATTAATGCAAACAAACCCTGTAACATCAGCATCTGTTCCATTGTGTAACAGCAACTATTTCACATAGGGCCATGTGAGTGTATCTCTGACTTTGTATTGCTTACAAGTAGGTTACCTACAGGAAAGATGGGACACAAGCACAGATGGGGTACATGCCTACAACAACGCCATACCAACTTGCGTGTGTCAGCCTAAGGCTTTGGAATGCTGGACAAGGCTATTGGCGCCCCCATGGTGCCATTTTTAGGCAGGTCTCAGAGGTGAATCTCACCTCCATGAACTGCACAATAGCGGAACCAATGAGGGTTAGGCTACTCAACATCAGGGGTAGTACTCACAACATGCACGCACTCACAGCACCCCTCAGTATGGACAACATCTACATCTGTTCTATGACTGGGACCTGTATAAGGCTCCTGTGAGCACACCGGCACTACCAGACTACAACCCATAACACACATTTCAGCCACTGAACATGGACTGGCACAGACATGGAGGGGGTGTATCCATATTCATTGGGGATACCTACACCTACAAGTTAGTGGGGCAGCATGATACCTCTGTGATCATCCATGTGCAGCTAACATCAGCCACGACTGCAATGCAAACTGTGAGCTGCTACAGATACCCTCCATGACCCAGGAGCACCACCTCAACTATCTGGAGACAGTGGTAGACATGACAGTCCTACCAGACACCCTGTTATTGGTCAGTGTCGGCTACCCTGCACTTAACTGGATAACCAACTCGAGTATTAACTTCCAGGCCCAGCACTTCCTGGGATTTATCACCTCATATGGCCTGTATCAGTTGGTAGATGGACTAACGAGAGGTGAAAACATACTAGAAGTGGTAATCACTGACATGTGCAACAGGTGCACTACAGCAGATGTAAACCAGTCACTGTTTAGATCTGACCATGAACTATTCACTGATGACTTCCACTCCCAACCATCTCCCCCCATCCAAGGAACACACAGTGAATACCTTTCCTACAGCTAAATTCACAGTACTAATGACAGAGGTGGGAGGATTCACAGCCCCCACGCTCAGGGAAGACACTACTCAAGATACAGACAGAATTATGAATGCCCTCTATAAGCACCTACAAAGATGTATGGGTCATGCTATCAATGGTAAACCAGGACTCGCTACCCCTACACAAGGATACCAGTCTTGCTGAACCCCTGCATTATGCAGGCTATACAACAGAAGTAGAACAGTAGTCCAGAACAAAAGCAAATCCCAAGACATGCAGACGTTCGTGACCAGTATTAGCAAGATACTTATGTTACTCATGTAATCATCCAAGGCTGACATCCACAGGTAAATAGGCATGGATTCAGAATATGAACACAAAGGCTTCTTTGGCTATGTAAAGGATGTAAGCAGTAACTCACAGATTTGCACTGTGCTGGTGCAATATTGCACTGAATATACTGACCCTACTGATATCACCAACACACTTGATGATACATTTGGAGCAAGCTTCACCCCCTACTGGGCCCACAACAATATCCAATACATACAGTATCCCAGACATCTGAGACATACAGGTGGTAATGGCCCTTTCAAATGGCATGACAGAGCATCAGTGGAGGCAGATGCTGTCCCAGACTGCATCCTGCAGACACTACAAGACAAAGTGACTCCCCCGCCTAATATAGCAATTCAACATCAGCCTCTACACAGGCTACATGGCCATTAACTGGTGCATGTCAACAGCTATTCCACTCCACCAAGGTGGTGACACATCTGACCATGGTAACTACCACCCCATAAGCCTGAGTAGCCTGATTTGCATGGCTGTGGAGCTCATCCTCATGGCACTCATTAACATAGACAATGGTAACCTCCAGACACTTGACCCAACCCAGGTCAGCTTGATTGAGTGCAGATCATGCCTACTGAACCAGTTTGACATCTTACAGTCACCTAGACTTTAGGTGTGGGGTGTGGTAGTTCACATATACTACCTGGACCTCGCCAAGGGTTTTGACACCATTCCCCACTCTGGTATTATTTCTACACTCACCAGCCAGTACATAAACCCATACATCACAGGTTGGTTTGCCAACAGGCTTACACACACAATGCACATGGTAAGCCTAGCAGCCTCCAGGTCCATCTCTTGGCCAGTCACAACTGTTGTCCCACAGGACTCAATCCTGGGACCCCTACTGTTTGCCATATAGTTCTCAGAGGTATGGGCTAACACAGGTGGACTACAGCAGGCCATGTTTGGCGATTACTGCAGACTGGGAGCCATAACTGACAGTCCAGCTGTCACAGACGTCCTTCAAGGGGCCTCACATAGACCAACACAGGGTGTCAGAGTCATGGCCTCCAGCTAAAGGCCACATACTGCATGGTCATTCCATTTTGGGAAACTACACACACACATATTAACACATGAGTGGCAGACACTATAATTCAGATGACCTAATGGGTATGTGGGGACTACATTACATAGTGATCTCTTCTTTGACAGTCATATGTGCGAAGAAGTTAGGACATCCATTTATGTAGGCCATCTGATTACTTAAGGGTTCACATCTAAACAGACTTAGGTTATTGTGCCCCTTTACTCATCAGTCATCAATCCCATCATCGAGTATGATAACCCATTTTGGATGTACCTCAGAAGACACATCTGACAGCTGGAAGGGCCACAAATGTACCTCGTATAGAGGGATAATGCCCTCAGACATGTGTCCTATGCTGCCAGACTGCATAAACTCTTGCATTACTCAGTGGCATCTCGTTTACTCAGAGATAATATTTGCTGGCCAACAAAGCCGTGTCCAAGTCAGGCTTAATGGATATGCTCCACCTATGGGCATCCATGTCACAGTGAGCCACACACTGTAATGAGCTACACCTTGCCACAACCATAACTGGAAGATGCTGGAGTGACAGATTCCTGTCACAGGTACTCCCCATGATTTGGAACTACATCCCTGATTACATTATACAGGACCCCTCACTAACACTCCAGGGAATCCTTGCAGAGTGGGTGGGGAACAGTGGATACAGCCCATGGATCCCACAATTGACTCTGCTCCACAGAGGGACAATTAGTTAATCAGTGCGGTGGTGACAGCGGACACATTTTGGCTATGCTTATGAATGGCCTCGGGCAGTTAGGCATGTACCTACCTATGAACCTATACATACAGTATCGACACATGCTTATAGCTTAATTTAATGTTCAGGTATTGACTTCCCTTTTGCCAATGGCAGTTGTGTGTACAATAACTGAGGGCTGCCTATGTAGGATCCATACAGTAGACCACCTATACATGACAATTTGCAGGTGGTCGTGTGTGTGTATGCCATCCATGTTTGTTGTGTGTGCAGATGGAGAAAGGTGTCAGTCCATAGATGCCTACACTGTCAGTGTGTGTGCTATACGTTCCCTCGTTGCCAAGGCATGGGCATACTGGGCACACCTCGGTCTGCCTACTGGGGCTAGCACAGGGTGTTTGTGGTCTGAGTCCCTCTGTTCCTGTGGGGCCCTTGGAAATGGTGGTGGGCTGTGAGGGTCTTCACCATTCTGTCCCTGCTGCAGCTGTTTCCACAGGATCATATTGTGTAGCATGGCACATATTATGAAGATGTGGGCACACGTG
Organism: Protopterus annectens; assembly: GCF_019279795.1. Lineage (NCBI taxonomy): Eukaryota > Metazoa > Chordata > Ceratodontiformes > Protopteridae > Protopterus > Protopterus annectens. The sequence continues at coordinate 763,175,607 of NC_056746.1, forward strand.
CCTGGTGAGTGCTACAAGGCTCCACCAGATATGTCCAAGCAATGGAACTTTGATTTCAGCATCCCAAACACACGCTCTATGATGATTCTGGTTTCTGCATGTGCTTCATTATGACGTTCTTGCATGGCTGTGTGTGCATTTCTGATGGGAGTCATCATCCACGGTTCCAGTGCATAGCCAGCATCCCCCACCAGGTGGCCATATGGGATGTCCCCCCTGGCAAATACCTGATACAGCTGTGAGGCATGCCAGATGTGGGAGTCGTGATAGCTTCCAGGGCTGCCAGCACACACATCCATGATAATGCCCTGGGCATTGCACATGACCTGGCTGTTGATGGAGGGGTATCGCTTGTGGTTTATGTAGCGCCTACTGATGTGTATGTGCATGCAATCTATTGCACCCAGTACCTCCGGGTAGTCTGCCACATGGTGGAAGAGATGCATATTGCTCATCAACTCCTCCTGCATTCAGAGGAAGTATATGTGCTCATTGGCATGTGGTAACATGGCATCCAGGAAATGGTGGAGTACCCTGGATGCTGATGCCTGTGAGATCCCCATGATATCCCCAGTTGGCCTTTGAAAGGTACCTGTGGCTAGTATTCTCAAGCTTACACATACCTTTGTGTCCAGTGGAATGGGTTCCCCTCTGTTATTTCTGGCTTTGAGGCGTGGCTGGCACAGCTCAACAAGTTGCTGTATTGTGTCCCTGTCCACCCTGTAACGCTCTACTATCTCCGGATCATGTAGCCCCTGGCAGGTTACCCTGGGTTTGAACACTCTTCTCCTCCTCCGGTGCCTGAGATGGTTGTCAGCATCATCCTCCACACCACCATCAGTCTCCAACGCATGCTGGTGAATCAAAGCTATGGCAGCCCCTAACATGTACATATTAAAAGTTCCCCATCTGTATACACCAATGGTGCAGAGTGTCTGGGAATACACAAGTGTGTGTGTGGGGCTTTCACACTTTGTACTATTGTGCAATGGATGCTGCTGGTGTAATTGGGTGTGTATGTGCAACTCCAGCTGCAGGGTATCTTAATTATGGGTTTTACAGCAGGTACTGCTATTGTGGAGCCTTTGGTGTTGACTTACGTTTGGCTGCCGTGATTCATCTAGTGCCCTTTTCTTCACTTTTCAACCCGATTCCCCTCCCATTGTCAGGCATGCATCCAGCTGCCAGTTTTCTTGTTTTGTACTTTCCCAGTCCAGGATTGTGTAGCGAAATGTGTTATGTAGCTGATCTACTGCAAGTTTGCTTTGTTCTGCTGTGACAGTTCTCTTTTCTTTGCAGTACGGCACCTCCCCTTTCCTGTTCTGCAGGTAGCTGCTAGCAGCCTTGTTAGCTGTTGTCAATGGCCCACTGTGAGTTCCTAGGTGTTAATTACTCATTTGTACTCCAATTACCATGCTGCAGCATTTCCTTATTGTCTTCCCATATCCTTCCTGTTTCAGCTGTGGTGCGCACCGCGCACAACCGTTTACCGGGTTTTGAGCGCGTTTTCATCCACATTCACATGCACTTTCGGTTCCCTTGTGTGCTCTCAGCTAAGCAAAGCTATGGCTACTTCCACACCCCTATCCTGTGGTTTTGCTTAGCAACAGGCAGCCCAGATTAGCAATGCTCCAATGTGCTTACAGCTAAGGTGGCGCACCCCTCTCTTGATGTCATGTTTATCTCCAGGGCACACCTCAGTGTTGTACCGCTACACTGTGAGGTACATCCTTACACCAGCGGGGATTTTGCGATTCAGTATTACTTGACTCATTTGCATGGCATTGACTACTAATTCCTAGTTACCGTGCAGAACACTGTCACAGACCCTTAGCAACCCTTGTGCCATGGTTGTGGTGTAGCATGCGTGCCACTGACTATTATGGGGAATTCAAGAAATGTGTTACATTGCAGTTTTATTACATATAAATATATTTTCATTGTGATCCCATTTGTGCACCAATGCACTGCGATTTTACTTTGCTTTAGTGTGGCCATGACATTAAATGTTATTTTTTATGTGTTGTGCATGTTTTTTTATGCCATTGGCTATATATTTAGCCATTGACATATATTAACTTTATAATACATAGGTTTGGTCCACTGTCATGGCTCCGATTTTATGTTTGAAAAATTGTAAACCGTTTTTCTGGTTTACATTTCTGCATGCTTGCCTGCACCGCTTCATGAATCGCTATATATCTTCATTTGCATACTACACTGCTGCACATGGGGTAATTAGCATACATGCACCGGGAGCTGCGCAGCTGTGGTGTACGCTGCTAGTGCATATGGAAACAGCTCGTACCTGAATCGCTCGGCAGCCATATTTGGAGTTAGATAGCCGACGCTACGCCTGCGCCTGGCGCAAGCTTCATGAATCCTGGGGCATATCTTGACAGGGGTTATCCTATCCAACTGTTAAGGGACATTAGGGCTGAAGTGGATGGACACTGACACGACCATTTTGCCTTGATTCTTAATATAAACACTAATCGTATCTGCAATGCCATCACACAGTGTGACACTTTAACAGTTAACGAGACCACAAATGACATTGTACAAGGACAAAATCTTTCAGTGAACCTGATCACACTACTTTTTGTTATCCCATTCGGCACCAACAAACACCTATACACTAACACCATTAGGTTGTATTGGGACATTGTATTTACAGACAAGGCTAAAAAATGTCTTGGTACTACCCCGACTATTGTCTTCTCAAAAGGTAGAAACATCAGAACAATTTTGGAGTCAGGTTTAGGGAGGGTTTCTTTGACACACAGCACTATGCAGAAATGAGGATTTTTGTGGTGTAGATATATTCATGTAAGTCCTTATACAGTGGTCCTCAATTTTGAGAGAACCATACCTTGGCCTGGGAAGGTTAATTGTAATACTATGCACATACTTTATCTGGATTCACTTCTGATGCTTGAAATACTGAAATATTGAATTTCAGTGTCTCAAGACCAGAAGAATGAAACTCCATAACAACAAAAAAACAAAATACCGATACACAAAACCCCAAACCCTCCCCTGACAGAAAACTACACAAAACAAACAAATAAAAAAAGTAAACAACAAAACACACTATTCTACATTTAAACAGGAGGCAAACCCCCCTGTACCCCCCAAGTGAAGGGCTGCACCCCCACATCCCCTCTACTTATATATAACAACTCCAAGGTCGCACTAATACAAAACTAGCAACACACCTACCTCTACAAGCCCTACACTGCCATTACACACACAACATACATGTAAAACAATCACCACACTCAAAATCCATACACACACACCCTCACCCACCTACCCTAAACTGCACCAACAACATCCAAACATATCACAAAAACACATACCTACCCTAAATCCTTAACTACTACACACTTACCTACATCTCTGAACAGAACCAAACACCAGCCACCATCTTCAACACACACACACACACACACACACACACACACACACACACACACACACACACCACTACATTTTCAAGACACAGCACACTTTACACACACACACCTGGAAATTCTTACTGCACATTCGACATCCTCAGATTCGACAATGTGCAGTTTCGACAAACTTCACTTTCGTTCTTCTGGTCTCAAGATACTGAAATTTGATATTTCAGTATTTTGAGCATCAGAAGTGAACCTGTCTATGTAGCTTCATGTGATTCTTGTAAAGGATATTATGTGGGTAAAACTATCAGAAAGTTGAAAGACAGAATACATGAAAAATATCAATGCCTTCTTTAGGCATACTACTGTTTGCCCGAGTTACAGAGAGTTTACTTTTTGTGCTATTGAGAGGGCGATGGCTGTTCCACTTGGGGAAGAGATTGAGACTTTGCTTAAATGCAAGGAATAAGTTTGGCAATTGAGACTCAATGCTTCAGTTTCACCTGGATTAAATAACTCTGTTTCTATTTGTAGTGTTTTAAAGATAAAGGCTGCTATAAGATTAATCATTTTATTCATATTTATTCATGTATACATTAAATATAAAATGTATACATCTTATTTATATATATTTCATACATTTTTTATATTGCAAAATGTTTATCATCTTAGTGAACTGTCCTGCTTGCTGTGTGAGTTTGCACATCTTTTTTCCTCTTTTTACTGTGGTCTTGGTGTGCAGCGATTTTATTTGATTTAACATGATTAAACAATCAATTACATCACTGTACTTCCCATGGTGGTTTGTGTGCATTTAATACATTAGGTTTCACCAGAATTCACTCTGATGATGTATTTTTTAAATGTAAAGACAAAAGCACTCACTTTTCTTTTTGAATAAACCAGTTTATAGTTTTGTTGGTGGCATACTTGCTGATTTTATTATATATGGCAGTGTGAAGCTTGTTTATAAAACTGTTAAAAAGAAGAGCTCTTAATATGGAGCCCTGATGACACCTTTGGTAACTGGAAGAGAGGAAGAGAGGTCCTTTTCCCATTTAACTGCTTGTTGCCTTCCAGATAGATAACCGAGGAACCATTTAAGGGAGGATAGAGAGAGATCTATAGAAGAGAGTTCAGCAAGTAAAAGTTGGTGTGATACAGAGTTGAAAGCTTTGGATAAGTCTAGGAACACAGTTGACACTTGGTTACCATTATTCCCATGCTGGTTTATATTGTTGGTAAAGTGAAGGAGGGCAGTGGTTGTGTTGTAGTGGGATATGAAACCATGCTGTATTTCAGAGAGCACATAATTTGAATTTAAGTGATGTAGAAGCTCGGTATGAATAAAATTTTCAAGTATTTTTTATAGGGGAGAGGATTGAATTGGGGCTGTATTTATTAAATTGTGTAAAGGTATAATGATAGATTTATTTTTTCCAGATGGAAGTTGTATATTTTTCAGATACAGATCTATTTATCAATATAGAAAATGGAAAAGCAATTACATCTGCAGCCATTTTAAGTAGTATATGTGGAGTTGGTCAGGTTGTTTTTTGCTTATGTAGGACTTTTTAATGGTAAATTTAGTTATTGGGCTGAAGTCAAATAGCTGAGGATATTTAGCAGAGGCTGTGATACTGTGAGTGTATCAGAAGTATTAATGTTCGTAAGGGACAATATAGTCAGTATAAAATAGTTGTTAAACTATGTGGGCATTGAATCAGTATTATTGCTGGATGTAGGGGTGGGTGTGGTAATTTGACCTGGATATAAAAGTTTTTTATGGATACCCAGAAGAGTTTTGGGTTGCTCTGATGTTTATTTTGGAGGATGTTGTAATATGTTGTTATGCTTTATTTCGTATTTTGTTCTACTCCTTAATTGTCTGAAAAGTTAAAATGTATTTTGTTTTCTATTTTTGAGCCACTCTTTCCAGGTTTTGTCACACTGTAGCATCAGTTTCTTAGTTTCTTTTGTTATCTATGGTGCAGGATTGGATTTGACTCTCTTATTATGTACTGGGGCAAGGTTGTTGAGAATTTTTAGGAATATCTCATTGTGTGAAACAGCAGAGTCTAAGGGCATAGATTTTAATATTTTTCAGTAATATTCTCTTAAGGATTTGATAAAAGTGTGTTTGTCAAAGTTTTTTGAGATAGAAACTTTGTTAAAAATTATATGTTTATTTTGGATATTGTAACGTCTGAGAGTGTATGTTGATAGTCACATAGGCTATCGAGAAGGTTATTGGCTGTCCTAATTTTGTTGAGTCTATTAGAAAGAATCTAGTCTAAAGTTGATTGCTACCAATACTTTTGTGGACTGTAGTAACTGATTTAATAAACTGTGTACAGGTTTATGGACTCCGATGGGGTGTTGCTATTAATAATCTGCCAGTTTATATTTAGGTCTCCTAGTATTATTGTTTCATGCTGTATATGGTGTGATATACAGTTTATGATATTTTCCATATTGGTAATGTTTTTACCTGGTGAGATATATATGACTAGTAAACAAAGTGTTTTCCTAAGAGTTCAACATTATTAAACTGTGGTATCTCTTGTGCTTATGCAGTTATATTTAGGGAATTCTTGTAGATGATGGCTATGCCACCTGCCAACATATTTTTCCTGTCAAGCCTAATTATACTGAAACAAGGTGGGATAATTTCATCATCATTTATGTCCTTTTTCAGCCATACATCTGTAGCTATGATTATATCTGGGGAATATGTGGCAATACAAGTATGTATGTCCTGGATTTTATTGCATATACTTCTAAAGATTGATATATATAGAAAGAGAAGGCTTAAAATGGGGGATGGGAGAGAAAAAGAAAATGGCAAATGGTTCATTTACTACTGGCCTGTTAATGTGGGGGGTTTCCTGCTGTGTGGGATCAGAGTTTAGGTGACTGTCTCCACTGATTTGTTGAGTGGAAATTTTATGAAGGAAAGTATGTAGCCAAATGCATTTGTGCTTTAGTTTTATTGTATTCCATATGGTAACATACTTAGATTCAATATACATGTAATTGAAAAAACTCTAAGAAGGTTTGTTGGTACAATGTGGGTGCTGTGGTGAATGATAGACTTGGCAACTCTTGGTGCAGTGAGTATGGGTCTGAAGGACTATTGATAACATTTATATGGCAGGTATGGTAGTTAGCAAAGAGTGCTAATGTGCTGAGGAGGTACACTATCAGGGTTTGAGTCAGAGCCATTTTTATCATATGCAAGTTAGACGTTGCTGAAGATATTAGTTTGCACTGTAAGAATATTACTGGGCAGCAGTAGTACTGGTTATAGCAGTATAACTTTTAAAAGGACAAGCTGGGTACAGCATTTTAAGTAAATGAGTTAGAGATGGCAATTTAATAGCAATTGCGTTTGGGTTGTGTTCTAATTGTTTTGATGCAGAAATAGGTTGGAGGAAGTGTAGAGGTGGAGTTGGAATATTTTAAATGTAGAGTAGGAGTGGGTAGGAGGAACTGGGGTAGAGCAGGGTGAGTCAGTGGAGTGAGCCTGAACATAGTGAGGGTGAATGGAGCAGGGCCCAACCACTGAATCAGCAAAGTACAGTGTTGAGAAAAACAATCAGTAAGCTTTGGCTATGGCAAAAGAGAAGAAGGTTTCCAGACATACCTGTAAGAGATGAACAGTGTAAAACAGAAGCTGGGGGGGGGGATTATAACTAGCAGTAGACAAGCCCAGGAAAAGTAAGCAGATATTTGCATGTGTGGTTAAGGATCTAGAGAATACACTGCAAGATACTGTAGTAAAGGAAGAAAAGGACAAGGAAGGTGTCTGAAAGGAAATCAAAGCAAACAGTTTGTCCTGCTTCAATGGAGGTGGGGGTGAGAGTGACGAGAAGCTATGTATTGGCAGTTATTTTAGACAACACAAAAATCTGCTAAACTGATTGCCCATTGTTATGGGCTGTAGTATATACCAGTGGTATTGGTGCTGCTGAGGATTAGATAGAGCCACATCCTCTAGTACAAAGTATGCACCAATACAGCTACCTACTTCAGTTGAGTGCACATGGACACTCAGCTGCCCCTATAGTTTGATCCTACAAGCTGTAAGTCTTAGCTTATGTTACTCTACTGCATTACACATACATATCTACTTTGACTGCACACTCTCAGTACTTTCAAGGATGGACTTCAGGCTTGGGTGATAGTTGCTGGACAGTGATAGCTCCTACGCAGCCTGTGCAATGTATTAGCTGGGACTAGTTTGGGCAGGGTCAGCACAGGAGTAGAGATGGTGATTTGCTCTGACTAGAGGTCAGGGGCTCAAGAAAAGGCATGCATTTGATAATAAAACCCATACTACTATGCCAAAACATTAAACTAAAAACATTTTTTTCCATCTCTTTCAACGTTCTGGTTTAAAAGCCGCACTTGCTCTTCTTTCCCACCTTTCCTGTAACTAGCCTAGTCCAGATACAGAGTTGCTGTATCCAGGACTGTTGGTAAGCTTCTGATCCCTGCAAGCCTTTCTGTATTGGAGGAAAGCCTTCTAGCTTATCAGTGGGAGTGGTAAGCACTAGGTAGCCTGTCTACAATGAGAGGAGAGGTTTTTGGCCCAGAAATTGTAGTTTATTGACCATTTGCACAGTCTGTCCATCTCTTTCAACTTTCTGGTTTAAAAGACCACATCTGCTCTTGTTTTCCCATCTTTTCTGTAACTAACCTACTGGTAGCACTAGAAAGCCTTAAACTGATACAAGCCTTCTAGCTTAGTAGAGATACTTTGGAGGGATTAAGTATCAGTTTTCTGTACTTTCTTGCTATTCTTAACTGTTTTCTGCCTAAACACAGATTTTCCAGCATTTATTGTGATTTAAAAGCTTGTTTTTTCACATATTGTACTTCTTTGACTGCCTGCACTTTTAAAAAGTTGTTTTTTGTTTAAATAATTTGTTTAACTGTTGTAGGCTACACACTAAAGTGTGATAGCCTTTTCTGATTATTTGTAGTCGTTTAAACCTGTTTTAAGTGTATTTTTTACTGTTTTTTGCCTTATCTTTAAAAAAAAAATCCTTGTTTCCCGCCTTTCTAAGCTAGTATAGTCCAGTTTTCAGACCAGTGTTGAATTCAGGGCTGTGATACTAGTTTCTGAGTTGCCCATACCTTACTTGGATAGAAGGAAGTTTCTCTGTTCACCTGTGAGAGAGGGGAGCTTTGAGCAACCTAGCTGTCTCTGGAGGAGTGGTTCCAGCCCAGATGTTAGTAGTTTATTGCCCATTTTGGGCTAATTTCTATCTCTTTCATTTCCCTACTAGAAAAACTGCATTTGCATGGTTTTGAGCACCGGGCAGTGCCGCTTAGCTACGGTTAAATTATTCCTGGTTCCACTAACTCTCCTATTCAGTTTTTCCCTTGGAACTAGTCTAACTCTCAACCTAAGCAATCAAAAAGCATCTTACAGCCCAGCACTTGCTCAGACCTAATAGCAAGCACTAATATATCCTGACACTGATTGCCCAGCAGGGTAAGGCTCTTTATTCACCCCTCACCAACCAAGCGACTAATCAGCACACCCTACTATTCAGGCATGACCAAAGGGCAACTTCAGGTGCACTCTCCAGTCCAGCTGGTGAATCTGAGTATCCTGAGGCAATGTTACAACTGCCTCATGTACACAGACAACCCTCTCCTCCTACCACAAAACACTAACATATGCGAGAGATGCAATTATACAGCCAAACTGGAAGCTAAGCTGTCTCCACCCAAGACTGGAACAGACAGTCAAGAGGAAAAGGCTAACACGTGCACCACAACTCCAGCCGCACACAGACCTACTAAAACAGCACTGGCAAAAAATACACATAAATACACAAAATCATACTCAGAGGCTCTAAATAAAAACCTGCAAAAGCATCAGAGACCTCCAAAGCAGACACCCAAACAACCTGCACTTCCTGTCACAAACCAGACAACACATAAAACACAAAATCAGTGTGCCACACAATCACAGCCCTTAAGGCGAAATAACATATCTAACACACTAGTAGTAACTGACTTTATAGTCAGGCACTCTGATGTCCCACTGACTAGGCTGGACAAGCAGAAGGTTACTGTTAGCTGCCTGTCAGGAGCCAGAATGCACCACATAACCCAAGCACTGAGGTCACTCCAGAACAAGTACAAATATGACTCTGTCATTGTTCATGTTGGTGTGAATGGCCTGAGACGTACCTCCTTGGACTACATGAAAAGAGACATGGATGAGCTCTCTGATCATGTAGCCCAGGCTGGTATGACCCTGACCCTGAGTAGCATCCTGCCTCACCAAGAATGATACCTCAGTGTAAAGAAAAAATGATCAATTTCAACAATTGGCTAAGCTTCTGGTGTCATTCAAAGGAGATCCAGTGTCTGTCAGCCTGGGACGACATGCTCAACAAGTCGTATTGCTTTGCAAGAAACATCTTGCACCTGTCACCCCTAGGCTTTCAAATACTGGCCAAGGCTCTTGCTGCCCCCATAGTGCCTTTTTTAGGCAAGGCTCTAAAGTCAAACCCTCCTCCATAAACAGCACAATTAACAAAAAACTGAGGATTATGCTACTCAACGCTAGGTATTTAAATCTCAAAATGGAGGTGCTCGAAGCACTCCTCAGTATGGAGAACGTCAACATCTGTGCAGCAACTGAAACCCGGTTCAAGGCTCCAGAGAGCACCCCAGCACTACCAGCCTAAATTCATACCACACGTTTCAGCCACAGAACATGGACCAAAACACAAAAGGAGGGGGTGTATCCATATTCATCAAGGATACCTACACCTCCAGGTTAGTGGCACAGCATGATCCTTCTGAGATCATCCATATGCAACTAACATCGGGTAAATCTGCAATGCAAATTGTGCCCTACTACAGATCACCCTCCATGACCTAGATCCACCACTCCACCTTTCTGGAGACACTGGAAAACATGAAGGCCCTACCAAACACCCTGATATTGGGCAATTTCAATTACCCTATCATTCACTGGGAAAACTACTCGAGTACAAGTTCCCAGGCCCAGCACTTCCTGGAATTCATCAACTCAAACACTGTGAATCAGCTGGTAAACTCACCTACCAGAGGTGAAAATATATTGGACCTGGTCATCACCAACATGGGCGACAGGTGTTCCACACCAGAGATCAACCCATCACTGGTTAGATCAGATGATAAACTAATCACTCTGGATGTCCATACCCCACCACCACCCCCAACTAAGGAAACCACAGTAAAAAACTTTTCTAAAGTAAACTTCACCTTACTTAAGAAAGAGGTGGTAAGTTTCACAGCCCCCACGCTAAAGGATAACGATGCCCAAGATGCAGAAACCTTTACAAATGCACTCTATGAGCACCTACAAGGATGCATGGATCATGCCATCCCTAGCAAAACCAAGACTCACTCCTCTAAGAGAAGGAAACCAGTTTGTTGGACCCCTGCAATAAACAGGCTGTACAATAGAAGGAGGAAACTAGTTCAGAAAAAAAAGCAAATTCCAAGAAGGAAAGACATCCCTGATCAGTATCAGTAAGAAACTGAGGTCCCTCATGAAATCATCCAAGGCTAACTTCGAAAGAAAAATAGCCAAGGATTCAAAAGATAACCACAAAGCCTTCTTTAGCTATGTTAAGAATATAAGTGGCAACTCATAGATATGTGCTTAACTAGTGTAAAATAGCACAAAATATACTGAACCTACTGATATTGCCACCATCCTGGCAGATAGATTCAGTGCAAACTTCACCCCCCTTTCACCTCCAAAAGAGCCCACAACAATACCGGAAAAGTGTAGTGTCCCAAAAATCACAGATGCACAGGTCAAAACAGCCCTTTCAAAAGCCAAAAACACAGCGTCAATGGGACCAGATGGTGTCCCAGGCTGTGTCTTGCATGAACTACAGAACAAACTAACCCCCCACCTAAACACGCTGCTCAACCTCAGCCTTTCCACAGGCTACATGCCCATAGAATGGTGCACATCAATGGTTATTCCTCTCCACAAAGGAGGGGGCCACAACTGACCCTGGTAACTATTGCCCCATAAGCCTGACTAGCCTGGTCTGCAAGGCTATGGAGCATCATCATGGAAATCATTAACAATGACATTGGAAACCTCCAAACACTTGACCCAACCCAGTTTGGCTTTGTTAAGGGCAGATCATGCCTACTAAACCTGGTTGACTTCTTCGAGACAGTCACCAAGGCCATAGATGAGGGAAAGTTGGTTCACATAGCCTACCTTGACCTCGCCAAGGCTTTTGACACCATTTCCCACTCGGGTATTACAGAAAAACTCACCAAACTGAACATAAACCCCTACATCACGAGATGGGTTGCCAACTGGCTTACAGACAGAACTCACATGGTAAGAATAGCGGGTTCCAGGTATGACTCTAAACCAGTCACAAGTGGTGTCCCACAAGGCTCGGTCCTGGGCCCCCTACTGTTCGGCATATACTTCTCAGAAGTACAGACAAACACAGGAGAACTATGGCTAACCAAGTTCTCCGATGACTGCAAACTGAGAGCCATAATTGACTCTCCGGCTGACACGGACATCCTCCAAAAGGGCCTTACTGAGACGGACACCTGGTGTGAAAGTCATGGCCCCAAGCTAAATGCCAAAAAATGCATAGTCATCCTGTTTGGGAAAAACAAAACAACCATGGATTACCACATAGGTGGCAGCCCCCTTAACAGAGAAGAGGTAATAAGAGATCTAGGGACCCAGGTAGATAGTAATCTCTCCTTTGACAATCATATTGCCAAAGTAGTTAGGAAATCCTTGTATGTGGCCCATCTAATTACTAAAGGGTTCGCATCTAGAAATAAAGAGGTTATACTGCCCCTCTACTCCTCACTCATTAGACCCATCATAGAGTACAATGCCCCATTTGGGATGTACCTCACAAGACACTTCCAACAGCTGGAAAGACCACAAAGGTACCTCTCCAAGAGGATTACTGGTCTCAAACATATGTCCTATGCAGCCCAACTGAAAAAACTCCGACTGTACTCGGTGGCATATCACTTACTCAGAGGTGATCTCTGCCTGACTTACAAAGCCATGTCCAACTCAGAATTGATGGACAGGCTCCACCTAAAGAAATCCAAGTCACTGCGAGCCACGTGCTCTAGTGAGCTAAACCTCACCACAACAATAAATAGAACATGCTGGAGGGATAGATTCCTGTCACAGAGACTCCCCATGCTTTGGAACAAAATTCCAAATTACATCAGGCAGAGCCCCTCACTAACACTCTCCAAGAGAAACCTTGATGAGTGGATGGGTAACAGAAAATACACCCCTGGGATCACATCATTGGCTCTGCTTGACAGAGGATCAGTTAATTAATCAATGGGGTGGTGAAAGCCGACATACTTTGGCTAGGCTTATAAATGCCCTTGGGCAGATAGCCTAGTACCTATCTATGAACCTATGAAGCTATGGTAATTATCTCAACATGCCACACAGGAACTCCTACTTTAAAACACCCATCAGCATAAGAATTGTTTTAATTAACTGTATCACAGTACTGCTTTTAGTATGGCTTTCCTCTGTATTCCCACAGTGCAGTGGATTTAAGCACAATTGCATGACAGTAACCTGATGACTGCAGATTAAATTGAAATCTTCAGCTTTTGCTAGGAAGTCTTAACAGCACTCACTGCACTATGCCAAACTCCATGCAAATTCTGAGGATATAAAGTTAAAACTTTTCTATGGGCCATTTCTGGCCATGTGTGTTGTGTGTGAATCTATTTGTTGACCAGATTAAACATGTGAAAAGGGGGTGAATAGGTGAGTGGTGAAAATGGGGGTAGAAAGCAGAGGGTAGCATACCAGGAAAAGAATGCAGACATTTGCAGGAGTGTCATGGGAAAACACCATAGCTACTTACTTCTCCCCATTACTTTGCAGAGTCACCACACAGTTGGACCAAATCAATTGCATCAGGATAACACATAGGTGAAGTGGTGAGCATGTATGTGGCATAATTTTTGTGGTACAGGCACCCATTTTCAGAGGGAAAAAGGGAGGAATGTTAGGAAAGGTGCTTAAGAATGAGACAATTAGGTAGGGATGGTAGGTTAGGAAGCCATGGCAAAGGTTGGGGGACACCATGATTGGGGATAGGTGCACCCATGTCCAGCTTGGGAACAGTGAAAATCTAGTCCTCAGCTTCAGAACTGTCATCACTGTCTCTTGCAATAACTCCCTGGTTCAGTGCTGGACATGGCATCATCTTTGAAATGTGATGTGACCTTTTTAAGCTTGCCAATACATGCTCTGAGGGTCCTCTCTATTATATCCTCCACCAGGCCTGTCAGCTCCTGATGGGTTTCAAAAGCACTCCCTCCACTACAGCTACCAGAATGTACCACTGTACCAGCAGTCAGAGCAGAGCTACTTGATGCACTTGGAGCAGATAGGACTGAGTTTGCAGAGGCAGCACTGACAGGTTGTGATCCTGAAGTGCTGGATGTCTGTGCTGACATCTTTGGAGGTATAGTGGGCTGAGACTCAGTGATTGGTCTACCTCTCCGTACTGCCGATGATTAATTGTTGTCAACAAGTTATGCAAACAGCAGATTTAAATTATAACCCTCCCCCCAAAAAAGAGAAAGGGCAGGAGAAGACAAAAAAGAGATAATTAAAAAAAGGAAGCCAATCTGGTGGTTCCCTGCCATAAACAAACTCTACAACAGAAGGAGAAAACTGATGTGGAATAAGTTGAAGTCCCAAGACTGGAAAAACTCCCTTATCAGCCTCAACAAAAAGTTGAGATCCCTCATCAACTCCTCTAAAGCTAACTATAAAAACAGAATTGCAGCAGATAGTAAAGAAAACTGCAAGGCATTCTATAGTTATGTAAAGAATCTCCACTGCAATACCAAGATTTGCTCTGAGGTACTGCACAATGGTACCTCTTACACTGAGCCAACAGATATTGCCAGTATATTGGCAGACAGATTCATTGCCAACTTTACCCCTCCCACCCCCCCAAAGAACCAATCACAATACCAGTAGATTGCCAGGCACCCAGTATTACTGCTGCACAGGTTAAAATAGCACTGTCCAAGGCCAAGAATACAGCTTCTATGGGACCTGACAATATCCCTGGTTGTGTTCTACATGAACTGACACATCACCGGTGTGCCCTGTTCAATCATAGCCTCACCTCAGGCTTTGTCCCTACTAAATGGTACACTGCTACAGTCATCCCTGTCCACAAAGGAGGAGCAACTACAGACCCTAGGAACTATCGACCCATTAACCTGACAATGATATGCAAAGCTATGGAATGCATAATCATGGACCTAATAAACAAGGATATAGGGAATCTCCAAACTCTGGATCCCATACAGTATGGTTTTGTGAAGGGTCGATTATGCCTGCTCAACTTGATCGACTTCTTTGAGTCAGTCACCAGAGCTGTGTATGAAGGCAAGGTGGTTCATACAGCCTACCTTGGTCTGGCCATGGCTTGTGATACCATTCCCCACTCAGGAATCATAGAAAAATTCACTAAGCTTGGCATCAACCCCTATATCACTAGGTGCATTGCAAACTGCACAGATAGAACCCACAGTGTCAAAGTAGCTGACCCCACAGGGTTCAGTCCTGGATCATCTCCTGTTTAGTATCTACTCCTCTGAACTCCAGGCCAAAATGAAGGGACTCTGGCTGACAAAGTTTGCAGATGACTGCAAGTTGGGAGCTATTATTAACTCCCCAAATGTTGCTGACATCCTACAGCATGGCCTCACTGAGACCAACGACTGGTGTCAGAACCATGGCCTTAAGCTGAATACCAAAAAATGTGACATCCCCCTTGGGAAAAACCCGGTTCTCATGAATTACCACATTGATGGTAGTCCACTAAGCACAGAAGGCATTATAAGAGATCTGGGAACACAAGTTGGCAGCAACCTCTCTTTTGATCATCACATTGCCACTGTGGTCAGAAAGTCCTTCTATGTGGCACATCTCATTACTAAGGGTTTTGCATCCAGGAAGAAAGTGGTCATTGTCTCCATCTATTCTTCCCTCATTAGGCCAATTATCGAGTACAATGCCCCATTTGGCATGGACCTCACTAGACACCTGTAACAACTGGAGAGGCCACAAACGTACCTCACAAAGAGGATCCTAGGCCTTAAACACTTGTCTTATATGGACAGACTCAAAAACTCCAACTACTCTCTGTCTCATATCACCTACTTAGAGGCGATCTCTGCTTGACTTACAAAGCCATGTCTGACCCAGCTCTGTTAGAAATGCTACATCTAAAGAAATCCCAATCCCTCCACATCATACACTCCAGAGACCTCAACCTCATTAGAACAATTAACAGAACATGCTGGAGGGACAGGTTCATAACCCAGCGACTGCCCATGCTATGGAACAGACTTCCCATACATGTCAAGCAGAGCACCTCGCTGACTCTCTTCAAGAGAAATCTTGATGAGTCGATGGGAAACAGAAAATTCACCCAGGGGATAACTCCAGTGGCTCTACACGATAGTGGCACTGGGACCTAAGGTTGGGTGGCATTATGTCAGGGTAATCCTATGGCTAGGCCTGTAAAGGCCCCAGGGTGATTAGCCTAGTACACACCTATGAACCTATGGCATGTCACATTACAGTATTTTATTTTTTTTTTAAAACTTGGTTTGGCAATACATAAACAATTATGATAATTTACTATTGCACAACTCTATAACATCCTTATGTGATGGAAAGGTATTTGTGTGCCATTAAATAAACACGTCACTGCTCTGATATATGAAACTGCTGCTTTGATTACATTCTGATGAATTGGAATTATGCATTCCAAATTAATAACTACAATTACCATAATGTAATTCTTCCAGATAGACAAATGTTAAGATCTTTGAAATATTTATAAATTAAAAAAATGCTGCTTCTAAGCACTGAACCCACACACATTAAAGCTGTTATTCTAATTGCCTGAAGCAATCAGTGAGAGTTATTGGTGAAGGCATGAATGCTTAAGATGAAGGATTCATGCTTAAGATGAAGGATGAAGTATGCCTGCTTGTGGTGCTAGTGCTTGAGGGAAGGAAAATATATTATAGCTTGAATTATTACATGAATCATACTTACCCCATGCTTTTTTAAGACAAGTTAATCTCTCCTAATGCATCTCACAGTGTGCATCTCTCTCTGCAGCTGTACAGCATATATATATATATATATATATATATATATATATATATATATATATATATATATATATAGATATATATATATATATATAGATATATATAGATATATATAGATATATATATATATAGATATAGATATATATATGCGTATATATATATATATGAAAGCATAATGAGTAACTGTGTTGGCTGGCTAGATAATTGCTGCTATATCATAGACAGGTTACAGTTCAGTATACTTACACAACTGGAGGGTGTTCCCAGTCCTAAATTCAGACTTTCATCACCTTAGGAGGTCTTGCTTGTGCTTTTTACTGGTGATGACCTTTTCCCCATTGTGTGGATTGCCAGTTGTAGTGGAGACAGCCACAGCTAAGCTATTACAAGCCTCAGCCTTATACTGAAACCTGATATAATCCCACTCCTGCAGACTATGGCTGTAGAACTTCACGAGGAAGACCACAGTCATCCTGGACTCAATCAACACCCCATCTTTGTGCTCTAGATTTAGTAACTTTCTCTCCCTTCCCAGCCATGTCTGAAAAAGTCAAGCTAGCAAAATATGTCCTTTCTTTCTGTTTTGTGCATGATTTCATTATCTATGCTTTCAAAGTAGCAACTGTATTTCTGTTTAACTGTCCAATGTTTAACAATGCTTATAGTACTCACTTTAATATATACATTTCCTACTAGGGGCTAATAACTTTGGTCATTTAAACCAACTTTTAAATGTTAGGAATGTGGAGTTCCTACATCAGTCAGTGTACTTACAGACTTTAAGTCTCTTTACCCTGACACACCCTTAATAGGTATATATCAAAGAGGAAAGACTGTGAAAACTGATTGTTCCTGCAGTCATGGAAAAGAAGGACACCTGCAAAATATTAACAGGAAAAACTTCTCATTGTTCTACCTTGCATTGCTAGTATGCGTGCATATGATTATGTAGGTCCTTACACCATGTTTACATTCCCTAAACGTAGTGCACCTTTTAGTATACAGGAATGCTAATGATTTCACAACTCATTTGCAAACTCACAGTGCTGACAGTACAATATAGGAAGGTAATCATATAGGTAATGCCCTTGTACTGTACTTCCGAGACTGCTCTGAAACACAGAGCTCAATCCTGTTAGTAATACAAGACTTTGGAGATTTATCTATTTTAAACAGTGCTGTATTATCAATATATGTTGCTATTTCTTAACTAATACTTTTAGTTTAACATTAAAGGGTGAAGTACAGTGACTGCTGAAAAGCATTTGTATAATTTTAGCTTTATTTACTTTTATCCCTTCTTGTTGCCATGCATGTCTGCATTTCTACAATTATGCTACTGAATGCTACATAACTAATTTATTATTTTATTTTATCATGCATTAACAGTTATTTCTGATGATTGTATTATAAGTATGTATGAACTCTGGCATTTTTATTTGTGTTATTAGGAAAACAATAATTTGTTCTGTTTGTATATTTCTGCCATACTGAACTCCACAGTAGTGGATATGGCAGTTGTAATAGTTTGGTGTTACTTTTTAATACTGCATTTATAATTAGTGCTATAAGATCTGTGCTGGTAACTTAGTTTTTAATATAGTTTTTATTGCTGTAGGGGGTAGAGTGGGAAGCCTAATTTGTGTGTAGTCATAGTGAGCACTTAACATGTAAAATGTGTTTGTGTGAATCTTGGATGTATACAGTCACACAGAATTGAGATTCCAGCCATCCTGTCTGTTTATTCTGCATCTGTTTTCATTTCATCTCATACAGTGATATGGCACCCAAGAAGACATCTGTTCAATGTAAGCCACCATATAGTGATGCAAAACATGAGGTCCTTATCCAGGCTTTACATTACCATAGATCTTTTCTATTAGGGAAAGGTAGAGGTGACCAATCTGCCCAAGACAGGATATAGCAGCAACTGGTCAATGACTTCATTGCTTTTAGAAGGCAAGGGAGAATGCACTTCCACATAAGATAACAGGCAATTGACATGATAACCTCTGCCCACTGTAGGTCCACTACAACTTCCCGGGAGCAGGTGGCTATGAGGGTGGTCCTGCTACTGAACTACCATTAACTGAGACTGAGTAGTCCCTGTCCACCTTCACAGATCAAGATAGGTCATCAAAGGTTCCAGCATACTCCTTGATGTTGGTGCAGATGTGGCCAACAAACCCAAAGTATCACATGCAGACCTTCCAGATATGCAGAAACCAAGTGCAGCTGTTATATCTTTATATGTCTAATATATCTATATTTATATGTATATATGGTCCTCTCCTGGTTTGGCATCTACTTCTCTGAAGTGAAGGCCAACACAGAACGTCTTTGGCTAACAAAGTTTGCAGATGACTGCAAACTGTGAGTCATAATAGCATCACCTAATGATGTAGACATTCTACAAAAGGGCCTCACAGAGACAGATGCCTGGTGTCAAATTCATGGCCTCAAGCTTAATGCCAAGAAGTGCATTGTCATCCCCTTTGGGAAAAACTCACTACCCATGCACTACCACATAGGCGGTAGCTCACTAAACACTGAAAGTGTGATAAGAGACCTCAGGACACATGTGGACAATAGCCTCTCCTTTGATAACCACATCACCACAGTAGTCAAGAAATCCTTCTACGTGGTATACCTCACCACAAAAGGGTTCTCCTCTAGAAAAAATAAGGTCATTGTTCTTCTCTACTCGTCCATCATCACACCCATTATAGAGTACAATGCCCCATTTGGCATGTATCTCACAAGACACCTACAACAATTGGAAAGGCCACAAAAATACCTCACTAGCAAGATTACCAGCCTCAAACAGATGCCATAAATCTGCAATGGTGCAAATAAATCATAAATAGATGTCTCAAAAAACTCTAGCTCTACTCCATCGCGTATCACCTACTCAGAGGCGATCTCTGCCTAGCATACAAAGCTATGTCAAACCCATAGCTCTTGGACATGCTACACTTAAAGAAATCCCAATCTCTCTGAACCACATGCTCCAGGAACCTCAACCTTGTCACCATAATAAACAGAACATGTTGGAGGGATAGATTCCTGTCCCAGAGACATCCCATACTCTGGAACAAACTAGCCATTCATGTCAAGCAAAGCTCCTCATTAGCCCTCTTTAAGAAAAACCTTGATGACTGGATGGGAAATAGACAATTCACCCAGAGGATCATTTCTGCGGCACTGCTTGACAGGGGTACAGGAAAATAATTTTCTTGGGTGGCAAAAGCCAGGGAACCTTTTTGGCTAGGCTTATATAGGCCCCAGGGCCAATAGCCTAGTACCTACTTATGAACATATATATATATATATATATATATATATATATATATATATATATATATGTATATATACACATATATACACATATACACAGTGGCAGCTGGTAACTTCAACTCAAAAGGGGGGCTGCAGGAGACAGTGGAATAGGTGGGGCCAATGGGAAGGAGTGTGGCCAACTAGAAAGGGGTTGGAGCTATGCTCAAAACCACAAAAACTGGGAATTTGATTAAATACGCTGTCCTGGGTGCCAAACTATCATTATGAGAGTCCAATTAAGACAAAATGAAGTATATAAAAAAAAAAAACGTTTCAATACATTGGTTACATGACAGCTTACTTAATATATAGATGGAAACAAAAAGGTTGTGAGGCATGAAACAATAAATTACTTTTTAAATACATTACTGGAATGCCAGTCAAAATCAAATATAACAAATAAGTAGCACTCAACTCATACCACTTCTCCTTGCACTGCAGTTCTAATTATAATTTATAGTCAGGCTTTATAAAAGTACCAAGTAACATACTGAAAGTAGCAATCTCTGTGATAACTCCACTTGTAAAAATGTTTCTTATCCAAAAATGACCTGCTGCCTGACAACAACTATCTACTTGTTTCATGGGGAAAACATAATCAAAGTAAAAATTGAATAGCAAACAAGAAACAAACTCAAGATAAATTGCTTAAAGGATTACTGCACAGGTTATGGACCACATATGATAGATTGGCATTCTGTTTAGTTTACAGGTAAAGCCTGCAAAGATGACTCCAAGTCTCCAACAAATGTAATGAGCTTCTGAAGATATTGTAATCCTGTCCTTTATTACAAAAACTGTCATATGCATTTCAATACCTAAGCCTTATACGTTATTGGGTTATGTAAATATTCCTCTGCATGGCAACAGCAAAAAGGTTTTCAATGTTGGTAATTCTTTAACAGTATGCTTATTAAAGCTTACTCACATTTTACAATCTCAGATAAGCTTACCTGATGGTCATTAAAGCATTGCTACTTAAAACAACATGCATTTTCTGAATAATAAGAAGCATAAATCAACAGTATAAAAATATGACAGAAAACCAGAACATTCTGCAAAATTAAGGATAGATGAAAAGCCACTGTAGTACTTGTGTCTACCTTGGATGGGGGATACTCTGCACACTTACACTGCTTAACTGCTCCTTGCCTTGCTTGGACACATCCAGAGTCACTACATGGTGGAGTGGGATGCAACAAGTATGCCACAATTTGAAATGTCTCTGGCAGACAGCAATGGCCCAGACACATGTGTCATACCTCTTAACCTCAGAGCAACAAATCTGGACAAAGCCATAAGTAGAAGTGGGACAAAGGCCCAAAATAAGGACAATTTTAAAATATTGCTCTTATAAACTTAGAAAGATAATAGAATAGTAGGTATGCATTTTCTGAAGGGTATGAAATCTGAAACTCAAATGTCTGTCATTATTTTCTAACTTCAATCTTTAATGATTTGCCACTAATTTGCCAGGAAAAACCACAATTTTATGAAAAATGGACCAAAAGTGTGATGCAAAAATATAAAATAGTTTCACAATGCAGCTGGGAACCTATCAAAGAAAGGACACTTTTTAATATTAGTACTGTTAGGTTGACCAGCTGACAAAAAAAGAGAATCTACATCCATTTCTGAAATAAAAGTAATCTATAACTCTGATCATTACAGTTATTTATTAATTGTAAACCCTCCACATTTTCTTCCAAAATTGCCATTTTGCAGAGGGATTATTAGGGGGAGAGAAACATTCTGAGCCAAAGTCGGGGACCGTTGAGAGGTTTGGATATACCTAATTCTATAAAGAGATTTATTTGTGCATACCTCTCAACCTCTTAATGCAGGAAATCTGAACAAGGACAAATATATTGGGGAAACATACAGACAGTACTAAAAATTGATCTTGTATAAACTTAGACAATTGACATAATAACAGGTCTTGCTTTAGCATGCATTTTTTTGAAGGGTATGAAGTCTGAAACTCAATGTCTGTTGCCAGAAAACCGCAACTTTTATGAGGCACAAACCAAAAATAAGAAGCAAAACTCTATTCATTCTGTGAAAATCTGGACAGTGGAGACCTATAGGTCAGCCGGGGCTGTGTTTGAGTTTGCCGCCCTTCCCTCCTTACAAAATGGGGCCTCCCCACTGCAGCCATTCCAATGTCCCATTACTTGGCTATTTCACTCCATTTACCACAAACACTGTAATGTGCATACTACTTTACTTCTATGATGATTTGGATTTAATTTAAAAGTTTTATTTTACATTTTATAGCACAAACACTAATAGACATCTGCTAAACAAAGCAATGTGGTCCCAGAGGTTCATTAGCTGTACTAATTTTCACAGATAATCAACTAAATATCCACAACTTCCAAAACTTTAAATTCAGAGTGTACAGACAGAGATTTTCCTGTTTTTCTACTGGCATTGATATGTCACTCTGACTACAGAATAAAACATGGCATTTTTGGAAGCAAGCAAACAACATCACAGTGAGTTCCATGCCTTCAGAAGAAAAATGCAAATCCTAGTGAATACAGCTAAAACAACATTTAGTTGTACAAAACAATTTAATTTAGAAAAAAAACATATATTCTGCTGGTGCAAGTTAAACAAAATTATTGTTAGTTTCCACACAAATTTACAGTTTAGTCAACATGTGCCTCTATATAACATTTGTGCAGATTTATTGAAAGTCTGTTTGAAGCTCTCCACAACCTAAACTAAAGAAGTCAACCTTCTTGTAATGCCTCTTCCCAAGTTTCTTTACCAGGCTGCCTTCTAAAACAGTTGCTAAACTGTAATGGATGCAGCTTTGTAAAACGCTTAGACAGACAGACAGCTGGGCTGTGGAGCCTTGCATCAGGTATTAATGGTAACGTTCTGCTTTAGGCAGTCTCAGATACAAGGAGTTGCAATAATACAGGCAGGAAATAACAATCAAGTGAGAGACCCTTACATAGAATTATGTCCTTAATGAGGCTAACATTCCTATGAAGAAACCACTGAGAGATAAGAATAGCTGAAACCAGGTCCTTCAGTTAGTTATCAAGAGGTTACATCAGAATTCCATACTCTTGACACAAATTATAGCATGTTACACCCTGATTCAAATCTGGAGCATTTGAGTTCTGAAGAGTGGTATTCATTACAATGGCAAAAGCAGGGGGTGAGCTTAAGTCATCCAGTGATACATGCAGCCTATGTCATCTATCAAGGAATGCATGTTGACATACTGTCTAAGTCTTGGGTAAGAGAGTTACAACTGTATGTCACTGGTGTGGTAATATTTGCACAGTCGACTGTTAGAAATGAGTTGAAATGTACTCTCTAGCAGATTAGTGAGATGCTGGCTATGCTCAATCCTTTTTCTGACCCACCTTACCTGGGGGATTTGACTTTGCAAAATATCTCAGCAATCTGGTGTATACTGAAGGAAGAGAATCTGTGAATAAGTACAGTCTGTTTCCTGCATATCATTGATACAGGCAGGATTACAGCATACTCAGAGCTCTCCATATTACAACTGATCATAGGCAAAGCTTAATGATAAGTGTCTTATTCATAGACCTAAAAGAATAAAAAAATGGTAAATCATTGACCATTCTGAAGAATGCGTTATTATTTTAGCTTTGGTGAGGGACCACTTGCTTGTTTTATAATCTACAAAACAGACCAGTCAAGGTTCAGTTAGGTAACATTTAATTAAGCATACTCAGAGAAATCCATATCACAACTGATCATAGGCAAAGCTTAATGACAAGTGTCTTATTCATAGACCTAAAAGAATAAACATTTGGTAAATCATTGACCATTCTGAAGAATGCTTTATTATCTTAGCTTTGGTGAGGGACCACCTGCTTGTTTTATAAACTGTCTACAAAACAGACCAGTCAAGATTCAGTTAGATAACATTTAAATAAGTATTGCCACCATTGCTATGTAACACAAATGTGCTCTAGGACCTATTATTCTCTACATATCATTTTGTTAACTCAGATCGTAATTGCCTTAATTCTTTAGGCTGATGATGTAGTTGTAGGCCTTTTTCTAATTTGTGCATTTTAAATGTGTTTACACCATAAGCAATGTTATTTGCAAATAACCAGAGTCAAAGAATTACTGCTGCTGAAATTACCCTCTGTAAAGAAATGAACATTATATTCTATTTTAAATATATCGCTATCTGATTAGACCCAGCCCTTATTTTTCCTACCACACCAAAAGAAACACAGACTATCCAATATCTATTAAAATGATTCTGCAAACTGAGTAGATTCCTACATTCTGACAGCTCTAGGTCCATTATAAACACATCTGGAAAATTACATCTGAATATACCTTACCAGCCAAAGTACTTTTCTCCACAAATTGCACTTATCTTCCCAAAACAGTATTAAATGTAGATGTTTTACCCTAGCTGATACAATATTACCCTACAAATGTCAAGGGGATACCAGTGACTGAAAGAGCAGCACAAAGTATTATTTCAGCTCTTACTTTCAAATTATTACATATTAATTATTGCCCCATTCAGCATATAAATCCATATTCAACACATTAATACATTTTACATTATCAAAGCTATGTCTGATGTACACAAATGAACACTATTTATATTGTCTGCTTCTGAATGTTGATTCTTTAAACCTGTTTTATCTGTATGCAACTGTCTCTCATATCCATTCAAAACAATTCACAGCTATTATTTTTTAAGTCTCAGTTATTTTCCCACATATGAAGCGCTACAATGAGCAAATATTTAATGCAGAACAAATTTGCCTGTGCTCTGATCTATTAACGTTTACTGTCATTTTGTACATATTTTTACAGACCTGTTTCTGAACATGTAAAATTTTATTTTCCATGTTACTGATTATGATTTTGCAAATAATGTGCGTCAAAATTTAATAGCAACAAATTTAATCATAATTTTCACACAGTCAATAGACTACTGTAAACGTTAATAATTATGTATAGTTATTATTGGTCAGCAATTATTTTTGTGTTAGTTATATGGATCTACTTCAGAAGATCGACATTTTAGAACATCAGCCTCCTAAAGATCTAGATGAAATGGTCAACATTCTGAAATGTCGAAAAATGGTAAAACATCAAGCACTTTGTTTTTGTAGGGGGACAAGCCCTCTGCACCTCTCACACCCCATGCTAATTATATATACCAACTAAAGGATTGCACTTCAGTGGGCAAAAAGGCAAATTCCCAGATCCCCACTGTTCTGCAATCTCAGTGGAAACAGTCTTTCTGCACTAATTTGCTGTCAACATTTCAAAACGTTAACCATTTTGGCTAGATCTTTAAAAAATCAACTTTCTGAAATGTCAATCATTTATAGAGGACCCATATATACATATTTAAAAATGTACTTTACTTTCATGGAGGCTACAAAATTCTTTGGACCAATTAACTTACATGATGATCAAATAAATATATTCATTAAATACATAAATAGCATCTGAGTACATCATAATAGTAAAATAAGAACATACAATGACGGATTATTACATATTTATTACATTTATTAGATATTATAATAGTGCACTACTGGTCGGTATCACAATTTGAATTATGTCCAGAGTAACACAGATCATACTTCTACTGTGCAGAGCATGTCATTATTGTTCTGTCCATGTGCAGAGATACTTCCTTAAAATAGGGCTTAGCCCGGTTGGAATGTGTACAGGACTGCAGCAAGAAAGGCAAAAGGCAGTGGGAGACAACAGGTATGGGAAAAGGTTAATAGGGCTTAGCCTGGTTGGAATGTGTACAGGACTGCAGCAAGAAAGGCAAAGGGCAGTGGGAGACAACAGGTATGGGAAAAGGTTAAGAATTTTGTGGATACACATACACACCCACTTACCTGTAATCAACACACACACACAGATAAATACAGACACACACACACACACACACACACACACACACACACACACACACACACACACACACACGCACACATGCACACACACCAGTACCCGAGTGAATCCAGCTCACTCCGGATGGCCAGTTCCCCATCCCATCCTCCATTCAATTCAAAAGTCCAAAGCAGCAGCTCCTGTTTCAAGCCGGTTCCTCATCCCGTGCCAGTTCCCTGTCCCCGGAATAAATAATCTAGTTCCCCATGCTGAGTTCAATTTGCAGCAGCAGCTGTTTCAAGTCAGTTCCTCATCCCATCCTCAATAAATAAGCCAGTTCCCCACGTGCAGTTCAAATTGCAGCAGCTCCTGTTTCTTGGTGCTGGAATGCCACGCATGCATTGCCAGTTCCCCATGCTGAGTTCATATTTCAGCAGCTCCTGATTCTCGGCGCTGGAATACCATGCATGCATGCATGCACTGCCTCCTGCCTCCTCAAGCTCATTCCGAGCATGCACAGACTGCAGACCTTGCAGTTCGATCCCCTTCCAGTCGATGTGGTTGTAACAGCATTGACTTCTAGGGCATCTGTAGACTGTTGCCTTCTTTCAAAATCCAGACTGGTTAAACAGCAGTCCGGATTCAGGTTTCTGAGCACGTATGCGTGGAGTTCTGGGATTTTTTTTAATTTTGGTTTATAGCTAGAATTTTTTTTTTTATTTTGGTAGGATTTTTTTTTTATTTTGGTTTACAGCTGGGGGGGGGGGGCTGCAGTCCTGCACTCCAATATCATGAGCTGCCACTGTGTGTGTGTATGTATGCATGTATATATATATATATATATATATATATATATATATATATATATATATATATATATATATGGATTCACTTTAGAAGCTCGAATTCCCAAAAACCCGAACTTCATATGGTCGAGACCATAACATCGATTTTTGGAAAATCAAACTCCTAAAACGAAATGTAAAAAAAAATAAAAAAAAAAAGTCATACATCGGTTTTGCAGGGGGGCTTCACCCCCCCCCCCTGCACACACCCCCTACTTAAATATACCAACTCCGAGATTGCATTACAGTGGGGAAAAGGGAAATCTCCAATGTCTTGCTGTATGTGGAAGCGCAAAATGGGAGATTTCCCGTTTCCTGTCAACATCGCAAAAAAAAAGAAAACATTACTTACACACAGAGTGTACAAGGATCCTTGCCTCTGTGTGCAAGTAATGCTTTAAGATAAGTAAAGTGTTATTTTTTAACACTTTACACATTCGATTTACTGAAAGCTCGAGCATATGGTCTCAACCATATGCAATTCGAGCTTTCAGTAATTCAATTATGTAAAGTGCTCCCATATATATATATATATATATATATATATATATATATATATATATATATATTTTTATATATATATATATATATATATATATATATATATATATATATACACATATATATATATATATATATATTTATATCTGTATTAAGAGAAAGTGAGCGAGCCAGCCATCAATAACTGTGTGAGTCTGACACACACACACACACACTCACACACCCACACACACCCACATACACACACACGCACACACACACACACACACACACATATGCACAGGCACACACATACACACACAGAAAAAAGAATTCACATGCCAATCCCACTTTCCACATATTCAAACTGTCTAAACAGTACTGCTGAGTGGTGTACAGGTACATCTGTTGTTACTGGCACTAAACACTGCATACTCTGTTAGATACATGCATTTCTTACTCACAGACACACTCACTTCTGTGGTGTCAGCCTTGCCATCCTACCCCCACCCCCACTCTGTACAAATGATGATGGCTGTGCCCTGCTCTTTGCACATCTTTGTGACTTAGGGTTGCATATAAGTCTGATGTACATGGTGAATACCTAATGCTTTCTTATTGACAAGACTGGATTTTTCAACACATATTGCAGAGCTAGAGTTTTTGATTTCTTGTTCTTATTCATTTGTGAATGAATTTCTTTTATATTGTAGTAACAGATCTTATTTCAGTTAGTATTGTCATTACAGCATTAGAAGCATTAGGTACTTCAGTCTTGCTTCTTGGTATAGTTGTGCAAATGAAGGTATAAATTACCTATTTATTCTATGTTCTCTAGACAGCAGTCAATTAAAATGCTTAATGCAAACCATTTGTTCTAAATAACTGTCTGTTGCAAACATCTTACAGAGGAGATATCACTGACATAACTGTATACTTCAGAAAAGAGGATCTGCTTATGAGCAGATACATATTTCCATATTTATTTAGGTTTACCTTTAAATAGGCGATTGCACTTTGTCGGACGGCCACTTCTTCGACATGTTTTGCGCAAACCGAAACCACGAAAATTTTTAAATGTCGAAAATCATTCGACGTTCGACATTACCGGTCGCACAACACCTCCACACCCATGCTACCATGGGTCAAAAAGGGGAGAGGTTTTGCCGTTCGCACATTCGGAATTCGACTTCGGTGACGATCGTATTTCAGCCTTCGCGCAAGTCGAGTCGCCCATATCAGGATCGGAATTATAAAGGTAAACCATTTATTTATTTATTTATTTATTTATTTGACATTTGTTAATCAGGATAGTCCGGCAGAGCTTGTGCCCTTTTTCAGTAGAGGCCAGGGGAGAAATGCTCCACAGTACAGATTATACAAATAAAAATATTCAGCAGTAAAAATGATGTAAATAAATGATTCCAGCACAGGGTATGCAAGTAAAAATGAACAGGAGTAAAGTAAAATATACTAAACACAAAAAAATAGTATAAACATAAAGGTTAAAATAGATAACCAAATTGCAGTGCAAGTGAGAGATCCCAGAAATTGAGGCATTAAAAAAAGTACTAGGAATAGAAGAGGTGGATAGAATCAAAGTGACAAAAAGATAGAAGAATTGTTAAGGTAGTTTAGTAGAAGAATCAAAGCAGTATGTTTGACAAGTTACAACGGAGGTGAAATTAAAGAAAGAAAGGAGCTAATATGAGAATAATGAATATGAGAAGGAATGTAAGAATATGAGAATAATATGATAGTAATCAGTTATATAACGTATTTTTTTTCTTTACAGGTTCCGCACTTACCTTGTCATTACTGCTGGTAACAACTGTGTCCTTAGGGATTGCCCCTGTCTGATGCTATCAGAAAACAACCATTACATGGTTAAGTAAAGGCTGTGTTGTCAGACATGCATCCATTTTCCTATGTGTATCTGCATGGGATCTTAGACTTTAAGTTAGGTAGTTATTATGTGTGCTGTCATTTGCCACTTAGCCAGAACCAGGGCATTCTTTGCACACCTCTGTCTACCAGCACCATCTGCAGTTGGTGGTTCTCCTTCATACTCCTCATACATACCTACTGCTGTTGGCCCTGCCTGTGGTCCTTGGAGCTGTTGTCCTGCCCCTTGCTGCCCCTGTTGAAGTTTATTGAGAATTATATTGTGTAATACATCACAGAATGTAAGTCTTTTGGCACAGGTGCCCTGGCCATATTGCAGTGCATCTCCTGATGTGTCTAGACACCAGAAGACACCAGCACCTTGATTTAAGCAAACCAAACACACATTCTATGATATTCTAGTTTCTGTGTGGGCCTCATTGTATCCTTGCACAGTGCGGTTGTGTAGATTTTTCATGGATGTCATGAGCCAGGGCTCCAGTGCATAAAGTATATCACTCACTAGATGCCCTTGAGGAATGTTACCCCTAGCAAACCTGGTGGAGTTGTGGAAACTGCCACGGTTACCTGCACAAATATTATATATAATCCCTTGGGCATAACAGACAACCTAAGAGTTGTCTCTGTTGCTGTACCTTCTTCTCTGTTTCTCAGGTGGGGCTTTTATTTCTATCTGTTTGCATTCTATGGACCCCAAAATTTCTGGGAAGTGTGCTATTGTATAAAATTCCTGCATGGTTCTTGATCTCTCCTGTGGTGTTCATGGTGAAACAAATATGCTCCCTTGCACGTAGTGGTATTGCATTTAAAAAGTGATGTAATATTCTAGAGGCTGATGCCTGTGACACCCCTAATATATTCCCTGTGGGTTTCTGGAAAGTAATAGTAGCTAGTATACATAAGGCTACATACCTTTGTTTCCACTGGGATAGGTTCTCCACAATTCCCCTGTGACCTTAGGTGGGAGATGCAGAGGTTACATATTTCCTTCAGTGTTTCCCTATCCACCTTGTATTTCTTTTTCATGTATTCCATAAGTTAAACTGGGTATAAACATCCTTCTTCTTACCTGAGGTCTGACAGCAGCAGCACCTTGGAATAAAACCTGCCACACATACAGCATGATTATAGCAGCACAAACCTCTCACATTTTTTTTTTGTTTCTAAATGTAATCGTGCCTGTATTCCAAAGAGTTTTGGTGTACATGGCAACAGCCTGCACTGAGTGTGCACAGTTGCTTTAAAGCTTCCTGAATTGCTCTGCCATGTTGGATTAATTAATTAGCATGTACTTCAGATCATTATGCTTTCATTAGCATATACTGTTGTGTACCTGTGTTTGGTGACTCTACATGATTTGTAGAGCCACTTAATGAATGCCAAATAGCATGCTATCATGTTGGCAGCATTGAGTGATCATGTGATCACTACAGTTCACGTAGCTTTACATGAATCTTTGTCTATGTCTTTTTATTACTTATAAAGTATTAATAGAAAGGGAAAGTGCCAGCTACAAAACAATATTACCACTGAATAAGGAAAAAGGGGTATTAAATTGAAGCATACAGAAAAGGTGCTCCAGGCTTGAATGATAGAATCCATGTTAGCTTTATATGCACAACTTAAATGTTTGTTTGTGTCTTTCGGCTTTTCCCGGTTAAGGGTCGCCACAGCGGAACTCCGGTCCGCTAATGATTGGCAGTAGAGTTTTACGTGCTGGCTTGCCAGGCCTAACGCACAACCTTCAATGAAGGAACGCCCATTCACGCATGTCACCACACAGAAGACGCTCTAACTGAGAATCGAACAGGCAATGTCTAACTGTGAGGCGACAACGCTACCGCAGCACCACTGCCCCAAAAGAAACATTTACATTAGCAAGTACAAAATACAGAATTGCAGACCTTGACACTTCTTGTTGCTGTATGCTTCTGTTCCATTCTTAACATTGTTGAAGCAGTATGCATGTTGCAGCTTTGCCTTGGATTCAATTGAAAATGGGACTTTCTAGCTGATATTCATAGTTAACAAATGTAAATAATTTAAGTAATAAGCACCAGTCTGCAACAAATTAGATATCATCCAAGACATGCTGTGTGACTCTTACATGACTTTTGTGACAGAAAACTGTCCCAACTATTATGGCACTTACATTTCCTTAGTCAGCAACATCTTTCTAATAGGACCAGAAATAGAGTGGCATTACTTTATTACTGCTGTCTGTATTTCTTCTAGACTGCTAGTGGATTACACAACTCCTCTGATCATGGGTTTAGCAGCAAATTGTTAGGTACTTCCTCTTCTGCTATCCACCCAGTAATGTAAGACATTGCTTCAGGAATTCATGGATTTCCTTGAGGGCTCACACTTGAATAACTGAATAGATGACTGATCTTATGTGATTTCAGTTTCCAATTAAAATAATCTTTATTGGGGATTTGGGTTTGCTATGTAGTTACCTCTGTTGCTATAATTTTTGGCATACTTGTGATTCAGGATTCCAGCAAGGTGTATCAGTCATTAACCTCATGGTGAAGCTTGAATCCTGGACTGATCACAGCTTGACTCATTTTGCAGCTGAGGTCCTCATGGAACTTACCTTTTGTCTTGTTCACTATCCCTGAAGGTTTTTGTCTTGTGTTGCGTGAGTTTTTTTGGGCACCGCAGTACTGGTCTTTCAAAGCTTTTCTTGTCTTATTATACAGCCTCAGTTTCATCCTCTGGATCATGTCAAAGTCATGCTCATCCAGACCATCTAGTTGCATCTCAGTTTGATTCTGGTAAATGATATAACAGGAAATTCACTTATATTGAAATGTTTAATTTCTTTAGAGGTACTGAAGTGTTTAATTTTTTGGGAGGTATTTTCTTGTTACTTGTCTTACAGGTAATTCTTTTATGGATTTTTTTTTCTGTAAGGTCTGTAGTGAAAATGAGTTTATACATTACCAGTTAACAAATGTAAATAAATAACTAAACAAAAAAAACATTACTCCCATTACCGGTAAGACAGCATCATTCCTTTCCAAGGAGTTTTTTTCCTTCAGATGACCAAACAACATGCTTTCCAGGATGGTTAACAAGCTTAGCAGCTCTACCTGCCATGCCACTTGAATAGAACTTTCAGGTGAAGAAGTTGAACTTTCTCTTTAGTGTTCACAGCTAAAATTGACTCCATCAGGTTGGTGGTTGCTGGCATAGTACCTCAAGAGTTGTATATAGTTTGATTAATTTTACCCTTGGGTTGTGGTCTGAGTTTGCTCTTCCCGATTATAATGACTTCCACACCTTAGTTTCACACATGCATCTGACAACCTGTGCCTGGACTATGTGAGCATGGCTGCTTCTTGTCCTGAGGGCTTAGCTCTAGTTCTTCAAAGAACCATTAGGTCACCTCCTCAGTCAGAAGTCTTCTATCTAATCACTAGGAGGCTTTACTCATGCCAGTTTTCAAACATCTTCTTTACACTGCAGTGATCTTGTCACTTACCTCCCTCCTCTTGATCAAGGTCTTGTAGGAAATGATTAATGTGAGGCCTTACTCTTTCCTTGATGGTCATGGACTCTATGGTCCTATTCAGGCTGGATAGTGGACTTGCCATAGTATTGAGACCACCCACACTTATGGGGTTTTAATGCTCTGCTCCTGGCAAAAGACCAGCATTATTAACTGGTGCTGATCATTCTTAATCTCACTGCAGCCTGTAACATGCCTCATTATACATTCTTATTAGAAGTGACTGTCCAGCTACTGCTACATTACCGGAATTGTTTTGGAATAGCTTACATGCTGCATCCCTAGCCATGCATAGCACATGGTGTCAGCTTCCGAGTCTTCTCCTTTCTCTTTCTTGAGTGCAGTTTACCACAATTGCCTATTTTAGGTTCCACTCTGATTATTCTTGTACCTCCTGCTCCTAGGTGATCGTATTAGAAAAGAGAGACATTTTCCATATTAGTGATACTGGGATGACACACACAGCCTTTCATTCCTGTTCAAAGGACTCTGTTTCAAAGCTGGACTTCCTGTCAGCAGACCTACACTAGGTTATCCACTGAATGGTTCTTAAAAAGCTCAGACTTTGAATAACCAAGATAGTTCCCATGGCTGTTCAGACATTCTCAATGACTCAAATCTGCAGCCACTAAACCACTGTTTTTTACTGGAGAAGAGTAACATTCTTGGGACAGTTGGCATAATGGTTAAGATCTTTGCCTCCCTAGCAGACAGTACAATGTTTGATCCTGACCTCCAACCAACTCCTGTTTGTAGTTTGCATGTTTTCCATGTTTCACTATGGGGTTTTTCCCTGAAAAACATGCTGAGTGTTTCCACCTTAAACTCATCCAAGAATGAAGTTGTGTGCAGCAGCACAGACTCTGCGTGATGCCCTATAGGGGAAGGGTTGTATAGGCCAATTGCTTTGGGCATGTACTGTGGTGTGCGGTATCCTCAAGATAGGAGAACACAGGTCATAGACTGCACACCATGGCAGGGCTAGCCACTCGGTGTAAAATATGGCTCAAGTGATTTAGTTGTGTTGACTAATGTCACCAAATGGACTTGTGTAATTGCTGGTGATAAGTGGGTTGAAGACCCGGTCTACTCTGACCTATGGCAGGGACCCATACTAATGGTGGGAGGGGTGTATGTTCCTCTGTTGGCCAGTGTGTGCCCACCACAAAGCCCATTAGCTCAGGATCAATAAGCTACTGGTCAGCCGGTGTCCATTTGCCCAACTTGGGTTACCTAAGACAGCTCTGTTGAGCAAAAGCTGGATGTAAAACCAATCAACCTACCAAACAAAGAACTGCAAAACTCAAAGCAGGTTCACTGAAAAGACGAAGCTTGGAAGTGGATGACAAGATGGTAAGGAGGAGGCTGGACAAGAGACAAAATGGAAGAGCAGTGCAGCAAAGCCACTTGGCTTGGGATCCAGAGTCTACTACTCAGGGGATGACAGGCTATAACTAGTGTGGAAACTGTGGTGAGGGAGAGGCTTGAGAAGGCAGTGAGGGATGTCATCAGTATTAGTGACAGACCCATCTCAATCAGATTCCAGCCTAATGAAAGGGCAGTATTCATAATCTCAGCCTATACTCACAAGAGGATTGTGACAGTGAGGAAAAGAGTACATTCAGACAGCAGTTTCAGGACATTCTAGATAAAGCAGAACAACATGAATTAGTGTTGATAATGGGTGACTTGAATGCACGTATCAGGACAGACAGAAAAGGGTATGTGGACTGCCTCAATACACATAGATGGAGCAACAGGAATAATGAAGGAGAGGTCATTCTAGACTTCTGTCTGGCAAATGGTTTGATGGTAACCAACACATGGCTGAGAAAGAGAGACAGTCACAACATCACATACAAGAGTGGCTAACATGCAACTCAGGCAGACTTTCCCCTAGTAAGGAAAAGGCACTGGAGTGGAATCAATGATTGCAAAGTCATCCCCCAGTGAAACAGTTGGCCCACATGATAAACCACTGGTTGCCACAATCAGCTAGAAGCAGTGGTCATTGAGGGCTCAAAGGTCAACAGAGACCAGGCTAAAGACCTGGAAGTTGACTGGAGAGAAAGCACTATAGTTCAAGGAATTACTGAGAGCTCTAACACCTCAAGGAAAGGAGGAAATAGGTGGAGTTGAAGAAGAATGGCAGGGCATCAAATCAAGTATGTATGAGGACTGCAGAACAGATACGCAGACAAGCCAGATATGGAAATAAGGTACATAAGGAAAGCTAGTGATGGAATGCAGAAGTCCAGGAAATCATCAAAAAGAAAGAAGGAGATCAGGAAAAAGTGGAAAAGAGAAAAGTCAGACAAGGCTAGGAAAGAGCACTGGTTGGCTAACAAATAGATTAAGAAAGGAGATGCAATAGCAAAGAACAAGGCATGAAAGCCACTCTACCTGTTTATGGGAAGTGAGTCAGTAGATGCTGCAAAAAACTATATCAGGTTGCAAGGCAAAGGCAGAAAGATAAAGAAGATAATCATAAGGGATGCCAGCAACAACCTGCTCACCAGTCCACAGGACATCAAAAGCAGATGGAAGGAGTACTTCCAGCAGCTTATGAATAAAGAAAAATCCCTCTGAAGCTATATTGCACCAGAAACAGCTTACAGTGAGAGAAGAAGATAAGCCCACCACAGAAAAAGTAAGAACAGCACTAAGAAAAATGAAGTCACAGAAGGCAGCAGGCTCAGATGAAGTCAGAACAGATATGAGAAAGATGATGGCTCCTGAGGGTACCCATAGCATTGTGGAGAGAAAGGTGTATCTCAGATGACTGGAGAATAAGCATACTAGTGCCAGTTGTTCAAGAATAAATGAGACATTCACAGCTATGGGCAGTACAGAGAAATTAAACTCCTGTCACACTGCATAAAGGTTCTGGAGATGGTGATTGATAAACATATACGCAGAGTAGTAGAAAGTAAAATGGGAGATGAGCAGTTTTGATTCAGATCAGGATGCAGCACAACTGACCTGATGTTTTCAGTGAAACAGATAGTTGAGAAGAGCCTAGATATGATGAAATAGTCCAACTAAGCATTTGACAAGGTCCCAAGAAAGCCGATTTGGGCAGTACTGCTGTGGTTTGAAGTTCCAGAAACATTTGTAGAATTAGGGCAGGCTATGTACAAGGACCCAATGACTCAAGTACGGACAGGGTTTGGCCTCACAGAGGGATTCCCAGTGATAGTGGGTGTGCATCAGGGTTCAGCTCTGAGCATACTGCTTTTCATACTGGCGATTGCCTACATTAGCAAACAAGCTGGAGGGGACAGACCAACAATGTTACTGTATGTAGATGATGTAGCATTGCAGACAGATTCTGAGCAAGAACTTCAGCAAAGGATAGGGGAATGGAATGCCAAACAGAAGGCATATGGGATGAAACTGAGTACAGATAAGAGCAGTAATGGCAACAAATGGGGAAATCAGAAGTAGCTGAGAACTGAGACAGAACAGAAAATAATGGAACAGGTTAATAGCTTCAGGTATCTGGGAGGGGTGGTTGAGGAGAAGAGAAATCTGAATGAGAAGGTCAAAGCTAGAATCAGAGAGAATGCAGCAAACTGGCACAGTGTGTCAGGTGTATTATATGATAGAAGAAGGCCAAAGAAGATGAAAAGTAAGGTGTACAAAACAATGGTGTGACCAGTACTGTATGGCACAGAAACCTCGTCAGTAAAGGTAGAGCAGTTGAGGAAGCTAGAGGTGATGGAGATGTAGTGCCTTAGATGGGTGGCAGGATGCACTCTGTGGTACAGATGAAGAAATGAGTACATAAGAGCAGAAGCCAAGATAGCTCTAATTGCAGAAAAAGTAAAAGAGAACCGATTAAAGTGGTTCGGGCACATGTGCAGAAAAGCAGAAGACAATCCGGTGAAGATTTGGGACAGCCAGGAAGAAGGTAAAAGGAAATGAGGATGTCCAGCAAAGAGATGGATGCATTGTGTGAGAAAAGACCTGTGACAGTCAGGCATAAGTGTCGATGAAGGCAGGAGAGTGGCATTGAATAGAGAGATATGGCAATGGTTGGTTTGACACCCTGACCCCATGTAGAAAATGAGGAAAAGAGAGATGATGATGATGACAGAAATGTTGACATGCTTGATTTTTTTCTCTAAGGTCTGTGATCTCAGTATTATGTCTCAATGCCAGGCTGACACTAATGAACCATGTGCCAAGCTATTATTAGGTGTAGGTATTACCACCTACATAATATATCCAGTTTCAAGTGTCATCATTTACTTCCTAGGAGCCTGGCAGTGCTTGTGCAGGCCTTGACGTTCTCATGACTGGATTACTGTAACATCCTATACCTAGGGCTTCTATACTGACATATGGTTCACCTTCATCTGGTTCAGAGCTGTGCTGCCCATCTACTTGTACTCCTTCACTAGCTAGCAGTATGGTCACGTACTATCGTTAAGTATCCAGTCTTAGTATTAACAGTCCTGCATAAGATGGACCTCCTACCAGTAACAGTTGCTCATTCCCTAATTTCAGCACTCTCTCACTCTCTCTTCATTATGCGACATGTTGCTGATGGCTCAAAAGGTAAACAGTGCATCTGTAATTCTAGCTGGTTGGAAGCCTAGGTTGTTGGATCAAGTGACAGTCTGGGTGGCAGGCCATGGATCAAAAGTTGATGGGATTTGATCTTTTGTATAGCAGGGTCAACACATCTTGAACTTACTACCTGGAAAGTTCTAGAAGCCCTGATGCTCAGTTCTTCAAGACTTATTTGTTTCACATGTTTATTAAGTATCATTTCCACTTAATTATTTGAATTTGAATTTTTTTGTTGTTGCCTCTTGTTGCATTCCCTCTTTATTCACATTCTCATGTTTTTATTAGGTTATTTATTTACAGTATACGTAGCCGCATTTTATTTGATGTACTTACTGACTTTGTACATATGCAGGCGAATAAAACTTAACTTAAATCCTTTCAGACCTTCCTTGTACATGTGATAATGTAAAGCTACCTCTTTTGTAGGAGCATGTTGTTCTGCTCAAGTCAGTCTGGTCTCTTTGCATACTTTCAAATGACTGCTTTATTTTATCACACACATGGAAAACCTGATCACCATTTTAAAAAACATTACCAGGGGGTGACTATATTTTTAAAAAACATAAGATATCACCATGGATGTTAGTTTTTTTTCCTAAATTTCCCATTGTCCAAGTATTTCATCCTTGATAGCAGACCATAAGGGCAGAGGGTTTGGTTAAGCTACAAATCTAACACTCCATCCTGGCTGGGCTCTGAATCTGACCCTCTCACTCTTGTAATTTGTACAGTTTGGATCATTTCTGAGAAGTGCCTTTTTAAATAAATGTACCCTGTAGTATTGAGCAGCAGACCTTATGACAGTCCCTTAAATGTTCCCTCCTGCGTACACTGTTCTGTAGAGGCAACATATGATATCTTACAGCCCAAAACGTAAAAATGAATTAATGTTAAAATCAACATTTTTAGATCTGTCTGTTTGCTTGGTTTCTCAAGCTGTAGTGAACGTACATGCAATTAATATTGAAGTAGGGGGCATGAAGGGACTGCCTAGGTTCATAGGTAAGTACTTGTCTAGCTGCCCTTGTGGGTCATTTTAAGCCTAGCCAATTTCCATTTTTGTGCTCAAATTAACCTATCCCATTTGGCCAGAGATTGCCTTTTCCCATCCTATGGTCAATAATTATATATTGCCCCTAATGAGAATAACTGGGATCGTACTATAGATAATATGAGGGGACCCGTGCATGGGATAAACCATTCAGGAGCTGCCTCTGTACAGGGGTCAGTTCTGGGATAAATTTTATGTTCCCCATTCATAGATCGAAGTTGTAATTGAATATGGAGAGGGATGAATTTTCTTTTATGTGGATGGGGAGTCTCTTCTAGAGTAGCAGTATCCTCTGTGAGAAGTGTCTATCACACCAAACCATTCTGTTGATGTTACAGAACAGGTTTAAATCCCTGGACCAAATATTTCTCACACCATTTGACTTGCTAATGTGCACTAAATCTTTTAATATTGAGTCAGGGAATACCTTGTATGCCAGACACAGGTTACCTCTTAGCAGTCTATGGGATGCAGAATATAGTGACAGAGCTTTGAATCAGCCCATGTAGGACATATTGTTTAGGCCTTGTATCCTTTCAGTAAGGTATCTGTGTGTACCTTCTAGTTGTTGCATGTGTCTGGACAGATGCATGCCAACATACATCTCAACCTCTCAGTGCAACAAATCTGGACAAAGCCAGAAAGAATGGGGGTACAAAGACCCAAAAATAGGGACAGAATTTAAATATTGCTCCTATAAACTTAGAAAGTTGCTAGAATAACAGGTTTTGCAATGTTATGTATTGTCTGAATGGTATAAAGTCTGAAACTCAAATATCTGTCACTATTTAGTGTCTTCAATCTTCTTCTTCTTTCGGCTTTTCCCAGGTAGGGGTCGCCACAGCAGATCACCCGTCTGCTCATGATTGGCAGTGGAGTTTTACGTTGTTGAGTTGCCAACCCGACACCCAACCTTCCACAGAAGGCACACACATGCATGCCTTGGGCCAATTTAGAGTGTCCAATCCACCTACAGCATGTCTTTGGGATGTGGGAGGAAACCAGAGCACTCAGAGGAAACCCACGGGACCACAGGGAGGACATGCAGACTCCGCACAGAAGGCACCCCAGCCAAGGATTTAACCGGAGAACCTCTTGCTGTGAGGTGACAACACTAACCGCTGCACCACCATGGCAGCCCAACTTCAATCTTCAATGATTGGCCAGAAAACCACAACATTTATGAGGAACAGATCAAAAACATAAGGCAAAAATCTGGGCATTCTGTGAAAATCTGTACAGTTGAGAGGTATGCATGCCAAAGGGAGCATTATATTCAATGGCTGACCTAATGACTGCTAAGGAAAGGGAAACAATAACATCCGTGATCTGCCCACAATCCCTTTGTTAATAAGCTGCGCAATATAGAAGAACTTTCTTACACTGATGGACACATCATGGTCAGAATTTAGGTAATTGCCCATATAAGTTCCCAAACCTTGAACAATTGGGTAAAATCTTAGCGGTGTGTTGTCAGTGTGGTAGTTCCTTGGAGTAGATGACTTCCCAAACATGACATGGGGTTGAAGTGGGTTGCAGACCCACAGAAAACAAGGTTTAATAGTGACGAGTTTTGACATTAGTGGGATTTGCATTTCTGGGATTCACAATATCAATAGTGAGCTATTCTATGGACAAATGAACTAAATGGAGGACAGCAACAGGACTTCATCATCTTTCTTTATAGTACAGATAGTGTGTCTGTGTGTTGGAAAACTCTGTGGTAAACAGC
The DNA here is from genome assembly GCF_019279795.1 of Protopterus annectens. NCBI lineage: Eukaryota > Metazoa > Chordata > Ceratodontiformes > Protopteridae > Protopterus > Protopterus annectens. Next base: position 763,215,553 of record NC_056746.1, read on the forward strand.
AGTTGCTTGTTTTCTGTTCTCTGCTATGTAACTCATGAATGCCCATAAAGCATACACCAAATGTCTGAACCTGCAGTTCCTCTCATATTGAGCAGGATTACTATCGCAACAACACATCATCAGTAGGGTAAAACTAGCCTGTCTCACAACGGTCTAATCCCAGCTCATGTTCCCTATTGGGGGGGGGGGTGAACAATCCAACACTTGGTGAATTCTGCTTCACAATGATAGGAAGAGCCGACATCGAAGGATCAAAAAGCGACATCACTATGAATGCTTGGCTGTCACAAGACAGTTATCTCTGTGGTAATTTTTCTGACACCTCCTGCTTAAAACCCAAAAAGCCAGAAGGATCATAAGGCCTGCTTTAACGGTCTGTATTCATAGTGAAAATGAAGATCAAGCGAGCTTTTGCCCTTCTGCTCCACGGGAGGTTTCTGTTCTCCCTGAGCTCGCCTTAGGATACCTGCATTACTCTTTGACAGGTGTACTGCCCCAGTCAAACTCCCAACCTGACACTGTCCCCAGAGCAGGTCATACCCAGATGCCCAGGTGCTTGGAGCCAGAAGCAAGGCCCCCGGTAGGGTTCACCCCCCCCAGCCTTACCGGGTAAGTGAAAAATCAATAAGATTACAACAACAACATTAATTTCCACATTAATTTCCATGTAAGGAATACCAGTGATAATGTTTGCTTCCTTCTGAATACGACCACACCAAACCTCTCACGTAGAGCTTTGCTCGGCCAACCAAACTATCAAAACACACAACGGCCAGCAAATGATGTCCCAAAAATATTTATTTAACAAAATCACATAGGATAAAAATATCCCAAGCTCCAAAGCTTGGGAGCTTGGGATATTTTTATCCTATGTGATTTTGTTAAATAAATATTTTTGGGACATCATTTGCTGACCGTTGTGTGTTTTCCTTCTGAATACACCACATTGCTGTAGATAAAGGCCACTAGAAGTCATTTGAAATAATGCAAAAACTGCCTATATGTCATGGAATTTGTTGACATAACAATTACATAATAACTCTTTATAAAACAGTATTGTGGCTGATATGCCAAGACCTGTATTCACAGTGAAAACACTTTATCACCTGTGTATAATTTCATGCTTTTACTGTAAGCATAGTTTGTAGAATGTTTTCCTTCATTAATGATGTGAAGACACCTTATGTATCTGTATGCCCTAAACTGCAATAACCCACTCACTATACAGAGATCACCTATGGAAACCTGTTCTTTGTGTGCAGATTATATATGATAACCTGTATCTTTGTGTGTAGATTATATGAGGTAATCTGTTCCTTTCTCTATGAATATTCCTATCATTAAATATTGCAGCCATAGTATTTGTTTTTAAGTGCTAAGTAACAAATAGGTATAGAAGTTGATCTTCAGGTAATCAAGAAGGAATTGAGCTCTGTTACAACTGAATAAATACTTTTAATTGCATTCTTATTTTAGAAACTAATTCCATTTAAATGCTTTTCATGATTAATACAATCCATCTCAGAAATGGAGGCATAACCCACTTACTTACCAGCCATCACTAAAAAAGCACTAATTAAGTTAACAGAAAAACAATTCACATTATCATGTATTACAGGATGGTGTTACTTCAGATATTATTTTTAACTCATTCAATTTGCCCAAATAAGTGTGATGTTTATTTAATAGTAATTGCAACATTAACCTCATCATTTTCACAATAGGCTACCCTTACAGACAATTCTGACACAAAACTACAGCTCTGCAAGCTTTCAGAATAACCTTTTAACACACAAGTAAGTTGAACAGCCTTCTTGTTTGTATTTTCTTTATTAAAAGCCTTTCTGAAAAGGGGCATGAATGTACATCTCAAGGAAGTGATAAAAATTAACTGAATTTAAAAACAAAGAGGAGATGTAAAAGAAGAGTTAATACATTGTCATTGGTAATTTTATTGTTATACCACCACTGCCATAATTCTATTAATTTGCTTTATACATTGCTTCTAGAATACTTTAAACATTGTCCATTTGAGTGAGCATTTGATTGCTCGAACAAATTCTTTTTAGCAGAAGTACACATTCCACAACCAAAAGTTCTGCTTAGCTTAGAATGAAAATGAATTTGAACAAACAGCTATTACAACACAACTGGCAATTTCACAGGTATAAATAAATAAAAGCATGAATAAACAAATAAGTAATGCAGTTCCACCATAGATCTGACTGCACATCATTGATTCTCAAAGTATACTGTAGTAACTCCTGAAACTCAAACTAATCTGTGTAACAACTTGCAACTGCAATCCATTGTTGAACAGCACTCAATAACTTTAAGTTTACTAATTGCATATGCATATGCATTAGCACTTACAAGGACATGTGTGTGCTTGGTAGATGACACAGAGGTCTCTCCCTCATTATCACATGGTGCTCACAGACAAGTACAGGAGGGAGAGACATTGCACACTAACACTATTTTAAAACGGTAGGACATTTCTTTTTAAAATAAATCCTGGTTATACTATTAATAATTACTGTTGGTCTAGAGGATTAACATTTATTTCACATGACATTGGTAACAACTTTTATGGAGCAGTACAAAGAGGTCAGATTATGAAATATCTAATTACTTAGTCTGCTATGTGAGTTCTTTTTGTTATCAAAGCATCCAGACAGTTTGTATCATCAGAGTATATCTAAGTCTTAATAGACAACAGCAAATACATAGTTTTAAAATGGCACAGATTTCTTCAGACAGAATATCAGTAGAACCACCCGTTACAATAATGCTATCATCTGTAAACTGCCAAAAGAACTTAAAGACACAGAATCACAAATGACTGCAGAATCTTGGGCTTTCCAAATATATCAAGAATATTGTGGCATACACAGGAGTCACAGGGTACATTTTATTTTGAAAATATGTGCATGTTTGTATCCTGTCTAGGAACAATAATGTTAAGGATAATGTCCAACATCAATAAGATGTTACAAACAGTGCTTACATAAATGTGAATAATGACATTAAAGCCAACAGGAAAAAAATAATATTCTGAATGGTCAGTATACATGGGTAGTACTTAATACTATTCATGAAGTAAAATGTGGAATTAATCTGACATTGTGAAAAAATATTGTTTTTTAGGAATGGGCTGTATTTCTTCTGTTCTGGATATAAAATTACTACAGATTATTAGTGTGGCAGAATGGGGGTTGATATATCCTCTAGAGTTAAATGACAATTCTTAGATGCATTGCATCACTGAAAGTTTGTCTTTGCCCTGCTCACTAAATAATTGTACTGCAGATAATAAGTGTGAATTAACAGGAGGTTATGAAAGTATGAACATCTATGGGAATCAGTACATTGCAAAATGTGTTACAAATGAGAGAACCAGAAAGTTCTAATGATAACAACTTTTTTGTTATTTTTATTTTATTTTTCACTTTCTTAGAACAGCAGCATGTTTTCAGGGAAGACTAGAAGTGGCATTCTTATCAACTAGGGATGAGTGTTCTGGGGGCAGTGGGCAAATTTCTCAATTCTTCCACTAGACGGTGAGAGTTGAATCCAGTGGTATCACAAGAGTTTTTTTAGTTATGTCCGTGAAGAAACAGCAAACCTACTGGCCAATAAATTCAGCTCCAGATTTACTCCTGTCTTCCATCCATCTGTCCCACAAAATATAAGTAAAACTGGCTAAGCTACAGCTGTCACACAAGACCAAGTCTAAAAGTGCTATAAAATCTAAAAATAAAAAACAAGTAATCTCTGTGGTATCCCCGAAGTCTCAAAACAACCCACTAAACAAGTGTAGTGGGTCCAAAAACAATACAGTGTAAGAAACTTCTCTGTGTGGAAGATTTTCAGTCCATATATTTCTAGTTAATCACTGTATATTAATCAGATCAGACAATAGTAGTAGAAGTAACGAACTTAAACTCGTCTTAAGCCAAAACAAAACAAAAAATAATAATAGAAAATATATAATTGTACAGCATTACTAAGTATTCGAAAGTAATCCAAGTAAGGCAGGCAGTCTGTTTCCAGTCGAAAATCCTTTATTAAGTACACAGACTCGAAAACCCTTTATTAAGTACACAGACGTCAAAAATCCTTTATTAAGTAAATACTACATTGATGGGTCCTAACAATAACCCTGGATGCATCTTAAATAGCAGGAAACATGATTTAGCCACTCCTCTAACAAAAGTGTTCAGCTTCAGCCTCAATATAGGTTTTGTGCCTAGCAAATAAAGAACAGCTACTGTTATTGCCTACAGGGGAGATCTGTCCACAGACACAGGCAATTACAGACCCATAAGTTTGATATGCAAAGCTATGGAAAGACTTTTCATGTAACTAATCAATAAAGGAACAGGAAACCTCAATCACTGAACCTGTCTCAGTTTGGATTTGTTAAGGGCAGGTCATGCTTACTCAATCTAGTGAACTTTTTTGAAAAGGTCATCAAAGCAATGATTGAAAGTAAAATGGTAGACACCACATATCACAACCTGGCCAAAGCTTTTCACACAATACCCCACTCAGGCTTAGTAGAAAAGATAAATAAATTGGGAATAAATCCCTGTGTCACCTGCTGGATTGCCAGCTGGTTTGCAGATAGGATGCAGGAGATCAAAAGAGGGGAAACTGCCTCAACAAAGAAACTAGTCACCAGTGGAGTCCCCAGGGGTCAGTGCTGGGCCTTCCCCTGTTTGGCATTTACTTCTCTGAATTAAAAGCCAATATTAAAAGTCTCTGGATGACTAAGTTTGCAAATGACTGCAAGCTATGAGCAGTCATTTATTCCTTAAATGACTTAGTCATCCTGCAGGAAAATTTTTCCCAAATAAATATCTGGTGCCAAAATCATGGACTGAAACTAAATGACAGAAAATGCATTATCATATACTTTGGGAAATATCTACAATGAGGAACTACAGCATTGACAATACACTCTTAAGAGTTGACCCATTCAGGATTTGGGAACTTACAAGGACCGTGACTTAACTTCCAACCAACATGTGTTCATTGTAAGAAAGTCCTTATCTATTTAACAGCTTTTTAACAAATGGACTGTAATCTAGATCTAGGGATGTCATTGTTACCCTTTATGCAGCCCTCAATAAGCCAATCATTGAGTATAATGTTTCCTTTGATATAGAACTGTCCAGATACATGCAACAACTGGAATGCTGACAGAGATACCTTATTAAAAGGATACAAGTCCTAAACAATATGCCCTACATGGGCCGCTCAAAGCCCTGTGATTATACTTGGTATCTTACAGGCTGTTAAGAAGTAACCTATGTCTGGCATTCAAGCCATCTTCTGACTTAATACTGATGGACCTACACATATCAGCAAGTCAAATGGTATCAAAAATACTTGGTTTAGGGATCTAAACCTTTCCTGCAGCAAACGCAGAACAGAAGACCACAGTGAAGAACTTCTCTAAAGCAAACTTCACACTACTCAAGACTGGTGTGGTATCCTTCAAGGCCCCCGAGCCAGTGGAAACCACAACCCAAGCTGCGGAAGCCCTTACAAATGCCTTCTACGAACACCTCCAGGACTGCATGGATCAGGCAATCTCTAATAAAACCAAGACTCTTTCCACCAAGGGCAAATGTCCAGTCTGGTGGACCCCAGCCATAAACAAACTTTACAATAAGAGGAGAAAGCTGTTACATGATAGAGCAAAATCCATAAAAGAGAAGACACCCTTGATCATTATTAGTAAAAAAATACGAGCACTCATAAAATCATCCAAGGCCAAATTTGAGAGAAAAATTGCAATAAATTCAAAAGACAATCATAAGGCCTTCTTCAGCTATGTTAGAAACCTGGGTGGAAACTCCCAGATATGCAGAATTAGTCCAAAATGATACAAAAATCACTGAACCCACAGACATTGCCAACATACTGGCAGACAGGTTCAGTGCAAACTTCACCCCTCTCCCCAAAGGAGAGATAACTATCCCAGCGGAGTGTAGCCTCCCAGACATCTCTAATGCGGTGAAAGCTGCTCTCTCTAAAGTTAAAAACACAGCATCAATGGGACGGATGGTGTCCCGGCTGAGTGCTACACGAACTCAACGAGGAACTAAATCCGCATATAAGGCAGCTGTTTAATCTTAGCCTTACCACAGGATACATGCCCAAGGAGTGGCGTACGGCAACTGTGGTCCCACTCCACAAAGGCAGTACCTCTACGGACCCTGGAAATTACCGCCCCATAAGCTTAACAAGCCTGGTCTGCAAAGCTATGGAGAGGATCATAATGGAACTCATAAACAAAGACATAGGGGACTTGCAGACATTGGACCCGACCCAGTTTGGCTTTGTCAAGGGCAGATCATGCCTTTTGAACTTGGTCGACTTCTTCGAAACAGTCACCAAGGCCATTGATGAGAGAAAGGCAGTCCATACAGCCTACCTTGACCTTGCAAAAGCTTTTGACACAATACCCCACTCGGGTATTATAGAGAAACTTACCAGCTTAAATGTAAACCCATATGTCACAAGATGGGTTGCAAACTGGCTAAAGGACAGAACCCACAGGGTTAGAGTTGCTGGCGCCATGTCAGACTCCAAGCCGGTCACAAGTGGGGTCCCACAGGGCTCAGTCCTTGGCCCTCTGTTGTTCGGCATCTACTTCTCAGAAGTACAGGCAAACATAGGAGGACTATGGCTGACAAAGTTTGCAGATGACTGCAAACTGGGCACCATAGTGGAAAGTACATCGGACACAGATATCCTTCAGAGGGGTCTCACGGAAACTGATAACTGGTGCCAGAGCCATGGCCTGAAGTTAAATGCCAAACAATGTATAGTCATACCCTTCGGGAAAAACAAGGTAACCCCAAGCTACCATATAGGTGGTAATCCATTAAGCACAGAAGAGGTTATCAGGGACCTGGGGACCCAGGTTGACAGTCGCCTTTCTTTTGACACTCACATTGCTAAAGTGGTTAGAAAGACCTTCTACATTGCCCACCTGATCATGAAGGGATTCACATCCAGATCAAGTGAGGTCATTGTTCCCCTGTACTCTTCACTTATCAGACCAAGGATCTAGTACAATGCCCCATTCGGGATGTATCTCACCCGACACCTGCAGCAATTGGAGAGACCCCAAAAGTTCCTCACCAAAAGGATAAAGGGACTCCAAAATCTGTCATATGCTGCCAGACTGAAGAAACTCCAGCTCTATTCAGTCGCATACCGCCTGCTCAGAGGTGACCTGTGCCTGACATACAAGGCCATGTCCAACCCGGAATTAATGGACATGCTCCACCTCAAAAAATCCAAATCTACCAGATCCACTAGAGCAAGCGACTTAAACCTTAGCACAGATATAAATAGGACATGCTGGAGGGATAGATTTGTCACCCAGAGACTCCCTATGCTGTGGAATAAAATCCCAGTCCATGTGAGGCAGAGCACCTCGATGGCTCTGTTCAAGAGAAATCTTGACCGGTGGATGGGAGATCATAGGTTTACCCCGGGAATCATCTCTGTGTCACTGCTGGACAGAGGCACAACAAACTAATGGGCACAGTATTTTTTAACATAAGGGGTGGCGTAAGCCACAAAACTTTGGGCTAGGCTTATAAATGCCTTAGGGCAGATAGCCTAGTATAAACCTATGAACCTATATCTAGTGAAACTCTGATCTGTATGCACCACATGCCATTGATACCTCAACCTCATTACCACAATCAACAGAATATGCTGGGGGGCAGGTACACAACTCAGTGAGTGGAGATGTAATGCAATATATGTCCCATACATGTCAGAGCAAATCACATGCCCTTTTCAAGAGAAATCTGGCTGAGTGGATGGGAATTTAACTGTCACAGTGGCCATCACTCCAGTGGCAATGGTCGACAGACACACTGGGAAAAAATGTCAGGTTGCATGATGCCAGGCTACTCCCATGGGGTAGGCTTGTCATGGCTCCATGCCCATTAGCCTGGTACACACCTATAAACACATGATCCTATGAACCTCAGTCCTGACAAGTGTGTGTGTGTGTGTGTGTGTGTGTGTGTGTGTATGTGTGTGTGTGTGTGTGTGTGTGTGTGTGTGTGTGAGTGTGTGTGTGTGTGTGTGTGTGTGTGTGTGTGTGTGTGTGTGTGTGTGTGTGTGTGTGCGCAAGACCAGTATCCTGAGTGTGTGTGTTTGAGTGAGGAATATATCCATTGGGTGCCCAAGTATTACAATTGTAGGCCATTGTACACCCAGCACACATCCTACATTTCACTGTATGAGGGCTGCTTTTTACATCAACCATAGAGGTATCTGTACACATTCTGCAGGCCTATACACTTGCGCTCTGTGCAACAGCCATGTAACAGTATGGAATGAGCAGCTAGAGAGGCAAGGCTCTTAATCACAGTACTGGCACACTTGTGCGTGTGCATTGGTGTGTATAGCAGTGTTTGGGAGTGTGTACACTTGTGCATGACATGTATGAGACCTGTCACACCCACTACACCACCCATTGCCATACCTTACAAGGGCACATGATGTTACTTACTATATATGTACTTTGGAAACTCAATACACTATGAGCTCTGTGCCACCTGTGATAACTGCATAATACTGTATTACCACTAACTAGATGCATAGGTATTTCAGCTCCAACACTGGCAGTTGTGATTGTGTGTGTGTGTGTGTGTGTGTGTGTGTGTGTGTGTGTGTGTGTGTGTGTGTGTGTGTGTGTGTGAGCAGTATTCTGTGTGTTGGGTCAACAAAAGTCCTTCTGGGTGTGTGGCATTGAGGTGTGTTCCACCCACTACACTAACCATTGTCCACTGTACAAGAGCTGCTGATGTCAGCCCCCATACACTTACCTATATACACCCCTCAGCCCTATAAGCTACATGACACATGCAAAAACTGTTATACAGACCTGTTAATTGTGTACAGCTGTACCCTGGATATGACACACTCAATGGGTCACCACACTGCCATACTCCTTGTAGATGATGTCTGCAGGGCCACTTCCTGCTGACACACAGACAACTAGAAGACAAACACAATACATTATGGAGACCACATTCTGTCAGCATTAATTACGACAATAATGCATCATGGCTGGACAGCTACACACTCTGATGTGTAGCCATTAAACATGCTGGCTGACAACACTTTACACAGCATTACATTGCTAAACTGTACCAAATTCACCCTGTGCATCAGATCCATATTAACATGTCCCTGCATCAATGGTATGGATGACAGGGATGTGGCACAGGTATCATCATATGCACAGAGTGTAGTGTGAGTTTGGCAGAGGCCTAGGCTGGGCCATTTGGTTGACATCATGTGTGTGTTTGCGGGTTGTTCATTAAATGGGCCATGCAGAGGTGGTGTGTGTAAGTCTGGAGGTGACCTGGCTGTTATGGTGATGTGTGTGTGTATGGATGCACACAGTCATGCCATGTGGCTGCCCTACACATGGGTATGTTGGACAGCTGTGGATCGTACATGGCAGAATGTGCAGTTCACTGTCTCCAGCCATGGACATGGGAACTGGGTCTGCCAGGAGACCCACTGCCATGACCAGGCACAAGGCCAGATGCAATACTACTCCCCAATGGTGACCACTATCAGCTGGATCTGCATCCCTGTTGAGTCCGGCCAGGACCATGTTCCCATGGCCTGCTGCATTGTGGCATGGACAGCGTCCCCCTACAGTTGTGCTGCTGGTACTGCCACTATGGGACAACTCCCACCACATGCTCTATTACAGACATTCGACATTCAAGGATTGACATTCCATGGTAGAGGATTCCCACCATCTCACCCAACCATCTATCCATGAACTCAACAGTGGGCATCAGCATGATCGTGGAAGTTGCCACTCATGGCAGGAAGAGTGGCATTCATGTATCCTGAGAAGCTGTCTTGTGTTACATTCACTGTGTGCCTGTACCTCCACGACAGTCTGAAACATGCGTCTGATGACACTTGCTGTGGCACTTGTGACAGGGGCAACAGTCTCTCTTCGAGCACCTCTGCCTGTCCGCCTGAGTGGGACCTCACCTGTTATCTGGCTATGGCTGGTGTCTACAGACACACTTGCCATAGTCACCACACTCACCTGTCCCATGCCACCACCCACCAACTGTCCATTATCTATATCCACTGGTGATGGGGTATGTGTGGCCATTGTGACTGTGTGCAAAGTTGAGGTGGACAACAGTGGGATGCCAACCAATGGCACAGATTCTGCCCCTGACAACTCCATCTGTGCCTCACTATGGCTATTATCATTGTTAGAGTCTGTGGAGACACTGACATCATTTCCTAAGCAGGAGGGACCCTGACCCCCATTGGCACCTGTGAGGGGAAGACAATAAATGTAAATTAATACCTGTACATTATGGTTGCTTGCCACATACACAGACACATACAGGTGATGTGGCACAAAGCTATTACACAGACCTCACATTACCCAAAAGGTGACATGCATTGCAGCCATTCTCAATCCTTGTTACTAATAATATACATCTCTGGGATGCATGAGTACTGTCAGTAGACGGCATCCATTCCCCTAGCACACACTGCACACATGTACACATTATTGTTGTTCACCAGTATTGCACAGTGGCAACTACTGTAGACCATACCTCACAACTGTACAAATCATTGAAGAATGTGTAGAAGTCTGGCACATATGTTTGCTCTGTTCCTCACAATCCCTAAGCATTTGTCTGACACATAACTGGGATCATATGAGGAGAGGAAAATTCACCCCGGGGATCACTCCAGTGGCTCTACTCACCGGACGCACTGGGAACTAAGGTCGGGTGGCACTATGCCAGGGTAATCCTATGGGCTAGGCTTGTAAAGGCTCCAGGGCCATTAGCCTAGTACACACCTATGAACCTACTGATATCACTAATTAATGAGATACATTTGATTTGCAGACCTCATCACCAGCAGTGAATGTATATTCAAACAAATCCTGTCACACCAACAACCTTCTAAGCTTAACGTGAATATGATAAGTGTACACATCTCTGTTAACATGGCAGGCTCATGTATCATATAAAATGAGACCACAATACTGCATTCAAAAACATTACCCACCTTAAATATGACATATGACCTGTGCAATCCAATTGAGAAACAAACAAATGTGTTAGTTGTGAAATATACTGAGTGAGATGTGTACGATACAGTGGCTGCATAGGTGTGGACACCCTTAAACCAATGCTTCTTTGAAGCACCTGTTAAGTGAACTACAGCAGTCACTCTTCTAGGGAAGAGGACTATCAGCATGGCACATCTTGACTTGGCATTATTTGGACAGTCTTCCCTGCAAAGTTCCCCCAACACTGTCAGCTGGCAAGGGCAGTTCATGTGCACAGACATTGGAGGTCACACTGGGGTTTACTATTGGTGTTAAGTCTGGTCTTTGGCCCAATGCATGCCCTTGATTGTATTCAGGTGGAGACATTCTTAGGTAGCTTTGGATGTATGCTTCAGGTCATTGCCGTGTTCGAAGCTGAAACCCCTCCCCATCCTCAGCCGTCTTGCAGACGTTTGAGAGCTTTGACCACATGTGAGTGTTGTTTGAACTGTTCATAATTCCCTCCACCATGCCTACAGGCCTAGTTCCAGCTAATGAATAGCAACTCCAAAGAAGAGCACTGCCACCAGTGAGCTTCAACATGTGGACATGTGGATAATGGTCTTCAGGTGAAGTGAGGTGTTGCTTGTGTACGACATGTAGCTTTAGGGACAGTGGCTGCAAGTTTGAACCTTGGTCTCATTACACCATTACACATTTCAACACATGCTTTTGGAGGACATGGTGTTATATTTTTGTACTTGTACACAGCCCTGCATGGTGTTTGACATGTGCAAATGCTTCTATCTACTGACCCTACCCCATAGGCCAGACTTATGCAGAATCCAGGCGAGTGTTGCCACATGTACTACACAACCAGTACTTGCCAGAGATTTCTGCAAGTCTCTCAGTGTTGCTGCATGTCTCCTGGCAGCCTCCCTGACCAGTTCTCAACATGTTCTTCCATCTGTTGTTGAAGGACATCTGGTTCTTTTCAACAGCACTGTTGTCCCATATTTAATCTACCTTTTGATGACTGTCTCCACTGTGTTCCATGCTATATGCAACGCTATGTTAATGTTGTTGTACCCTACCCCTGACTGATACCTTTCAAATGCGAGATCCCTATTATGCTTTGTAAGATGCGTGCAAGCCATGGCTGCTTCTGGTACAGGCAACTGAGGAAATGTCATGAATACACCGCTCCAAAAGTGGACCATTATTTGTTGTTATATTGAGTCCCTGTACTTGATAGCAGGTGTGTACCCAAGCAGAGTGAATGTTGTCAGTACATCACAAGCTGCTCCTACAATGTGTTATTTGGAGGGTGTGCACACATATGCATCCAGCATATTGTAATATTTGTATACCCCATATTTGGTGGCCTAACATATTGCTGGGTTTTACAAGTCAATTGTTTGTGTTATAGTCACATTACAGGTTGAAAAAGGTGTGGAATGTGATATTGTAGTGTCTCATTGTATATATCATAAACACTTTGCATCCTGACAGGGGTGTGTACACTGTGGTATCCACTGTATAAGTCTAATGTGTCATACATGTCCCTACCATAGCCCATTTGTCCCCCCAGTTTGTTGCTCTCTGCCCAGATGTCCTGCACTGACAGGTTGTGAGGTATGCTGCTGGAATGTTACATAACCCTTCAGATAGGCTCCTGTGGTGACCACTGTGATGCACTACAGTTAACACCACCACAAGGTAACATGGACATTAAGCAATATTGCTATGTGTGTATTGGCAAAGCACAACAAAACAATTACATACTCACCAGCTACAGGCTGCTGTCCCATTTGTAGACCAGAGGGAGCTAAATAGGTGTGGGAGAGAGGTACTGTCAGCAGACTCACATGTGGCCTTGGTACAGGGGGAATCAGTATTTTTGCACATTAACAGTACAACCCCTAATACTATGAAATATGCTGCCCAGCACCATAGATGTGCACTTATGTGCATTACCAAAACCCATCCACAACTACTGTCTTATCTGACATATGCATGTAGATACTCTACAGATACAAACCCCAATACTACGAAATATGCTGCCCATCACCATAGATGTGCACTTATGTGCATTACCAAACCCTGACCACAACTACTATCTTATCTGACATATGCATGTAGATACTCTACAGATACAAGTATGTGTGCTAAAGTACTCTACTAATGTCCACTAGTGCCTTACCAGCACACTCCTCATCCATTGTGTGTGGGGCACCCACATCCACAATGCTGTATTCAGCAAGATGTTGTGTGCCTCAAGTGGGTGCACCAAGATTTGCGAGGAGATCTTCAGTAGGTGCCAGTGGGGCCTGCATGACTGGGCCTCCACCTGTGGCTGTCACTTCTCTGGCTATGGCAGCAGTCCTTCTCCGGGCATTATGTATGAGGTTGGTAGTACGATGCTGGACCTGCTCATAGGTTCTTGTGTGCAGGCCAACATTGTTTACCCTGTGGACTAGATCATTCCACAGGGCGGTCCGCTTCTGCAGATGTTCCTGATTACTGCCAAACATGACATCATAATGGTTGATGATAATGTAATTATCGCAGATGTTTCTGCTGCATTGCAGGGTGGATTTCTGGCATGCTGCGTCCCGCCTGGAAGACATAAACAGTGAAACACATCATAGCACCTCATACAGTTATCAACAGTATTGACAGAAATTGCACATCAACAGTGGATATTTGTTTCCAGCACTCACAACTACACCATACCCCTGTAATATATCAGCACAATATTAGCTTGCATTGCACTCCTGGCCCTGATGTGTCATATTCACCCAGTGATGGACAGTTAATTGCATAAACCTCTATTTCCAATTCATTTCTGTGTAGAGGGATGAGATTAGCCATCTTTCATGTGGATGTGGTGTGGATGTTGCTTAGGCTGTGTTTGACTACACTGTGTGATGGAACTGGGAGCACTTGCCCATGTTCATGTAATATGCAGACAGGAATGTTATCAGTCCCTATGGAGACTTGCTGCTGTTGCCTTTCAGTATGCAATATGCATCTGCTCAACATTGATGAGGGGAGGGGTGTGATTGATGTGCATATCTCCCTATAGGGATGGGGGACAGGGGGGTGATGTTCACACCTAACTTGTCTGATGCAGGTTTCCTATAGCCATGGCATGTGTGTATGAGGTGTGATTTCACACCAGTACAGGGTGAATTGTGTTGTTGCCTCTGAGACTGACAACATATGTGGAGACACCCTTGTGACTGGCCTTGGCATTGTGGATATGTGTGATTTGTACTCATTGTTAGCCCTACATGGAGTCACCTGTGACCTTGCATGCTTGTTCAGATAGAGGTGGAGATGCTTCCAAGTTGTTGTCTGCATTGTTGTGGTCCTGTACAGCAATATAATAACATATTATGTGGTTTGTGTATTGCTGCTGCCCACCAAAGGGGATTACTCTACCTTGGTGGTGGCGGGTTTTACAGGTCAGGTATTGTTGAGTCCATACAGTTACAGTGGATATATAAGTGTACACACCCCTGCTACAATGCCTGGACTTTGTGCTATTGTTACTTGACACCACAATAACTCATCTCAAAACAATTCCCATCTTTAATGTGACCTGTACAATTCCAGTGAAAACATAACAATCTGAAGTGGGAAAACATATGCAAATTAAAATCAGTACAATAAGCTGGTTGAATGAGTGTGCACACCCTTAAACAGATACTTTGTGGAAGCACCTATTAAGGTAATGACAGCATTCAGTCATCTTAGGTTGGAGTCAATCATCATGGCACATCTTTACTTAGTAATAGTTACCCAGTCTTCCTTGCAACAGCACTACAAATATGTGAGTTTGTGAGGGCATCTCTTGTGCACAGCCCTTTTCTGAGCAACCCACAGATTTTCTATTGGATGTAGGTCTGGCCACTAGCTGGCGTATTCCCAAACTGTAATTTCCATCTGGTCAAGCCATTCCTTTGTCAATTTGGATGTATAATTGGGGTCATTGGCATGTTGACAGATAAAATCTCTCTTCATCTTCAGCTTTATAGCAGTTGACTGAAGGTTTGAGGACAAAAATGGTTGGCATTTGCAACTGTTCATAATTCACTTCATCTTAAGTAGAGGCAGAGTTCCAGCTTTTGAAATGCAACCCCACAGCATCATACTGCCACCACCATGCTTCACCAGGGGCATAGTGTTCTTTTGGTAATGCAAAGTGTTGTGTTAGGCCAAACATACTTCTTGAAATTGTCGGCCACAGGTTCAACCTTGGTGTCATGAGACCATGACACATTGTCCAACATGCTTTTTGGAGACTTGTACTGTTTGGCAACGTTTGTCCAGCCCTGGACATTTGTCTGTGTAGGAAAAGGCTTCCATCTAGCAACCCTACCCCATAGGGCAGACATATGATGAATACAGAAGATTGTTGTCACATGTGGTGCACACCCAGTACTTGCCAGGCATTCCTGCAGCTTGTTCAGTGTTGTTATAGGTCCCCTGGGAGCCACCATGTCCAGTTGCCATCTTGTCATGTCATCCATTTTGGATGGACGTCCAGGTGTTTGCAGTGTCACAGTTGTCTCATATCATCTCCACTGTCTGATGACTGTCTGCACTGCATTCCATGGTATATCCAGTGCTGTTGACACTTTTTCTACTCTTCTCCTGACTGATACCTTTCCACAATGAGATCCCTTCAATGCTTTGTAAGGTCTCTGCCAAACATGTCTTTTGCTGTAGCATAAATGTCAACTATATCCTACTAGGATAGTTGAACATTATTTGAGGTTAATCAGAGTCTTATTAATTGATGGCATGTGTGTAACCAAAAAGAGAATGCTGTAATTACTGCAGGAGATGCATCAACCAAGTAGTGGTTTATGTGTGTGTGCATGTATGCAACCAGTTTATAGTAAGTTTTTTTACGTTTTATATTTTCTCCCCTAACAGATTTGATTGATTCTCAATAGAATTGTACAGGTTATGGGTCACATTCAAGGTGGGAAACATTTTGGTGTCTCATTTGTGTATAGTACACAAACCTGGCATTTCAGCAGGGGTATGTACACTCTTGATATCCACTGTACATAGGTGTTCTGATAGCTGTTTGTGGTAGACATGGACAGAGGGTCATAATACAGTTGCACACTTCTCTGATTACAACCTGATAATCATGCCTATTCTATCCATATCATTGTCATGCCAATGCACCAACCAGTACCTGTAAACATTTATGTCTGTTGTATGCACTGAGACTGATATTACACAGAAGTAGAACATGCACAACTTATTTACATACATAGATAAGTAAGTTGATTGCACAGTAGGCTTTGCCTATCACAGTGATAACCTGGAGGATATTCCACATTCATATCTAGGCTATTATGTTACGGTGTCATTGTTAACAGACTTGACAATGGTATGCCTAACATAAAACAGCTCTATGTAAGTGACTACAGATATCAGGCACACATGTGCTTATAAGACTGTACAGTTAAATGGTATGAACTCACTATATCACATGCATTTCAACACACACTTCTGCAACAGTACTTTACTTTGCACATGCTCTGTATAGTTCTGTTATATTTACAAGACAAATTGTGTATCATAGTTATATGCACCATTAACATATGGATATGTACAACATCCCAGTAGCTGGCCTAGCAGTGACACAGTCAGTGATGTTTGACAGTTACTCCAGTAGTTGTCAAATGTCAGCTGTCCTTTCCTGGGGTGAGTCAAGGGCCTGAGCTGTGATCTATGTCACTGCAGACAGAGCCACATGCTATGGCCATCTGTGCTGTTCAGCAGTACATCAGTACAGCAAGTCTTGTTGAGACATATTCTTTCACACTCCTATTTTCCATTATTACAGACCACCTACTGCATTCAATTACATGCTTACTTGTTTCACATACCTTTTTTAAGTGGATTTTTTTTTGTTAGATATATCTTCTAGGTTTTTCTGTTGTTATGGAGATCACTGTCTCTGACAGAGGTGGTTTGAATAGATGGCAACTTGTCTTTTGTAGGTGCTGTAATGCTCATGATGCTCATGACCATGTGATGGCCTGTCCACCAATTGGTCTTCCCCAGTTGCTAATTGCATGCAGAGCAGCTATGTAGTTATTCCAATAGCCAATGTCATGGCAACAGACACCTCTAACTGAGTACTCCATGTGGGCATTGGCCTTTTCCCTTACCTGTGAGGAAGACATCCTGGTTGTGTGTGAGCTAATACCTCTTACAACAAGACTTGTGGAGACAAGCCAACTAAATGGTGGAGAAGGTTCAAGACTTAGGGGCAGAATGTGAGTATTGCTGTTATATGTTTTGAATACTGCTAGTTTAACAGGGTTTGTCTGAACATGCTACTTCTGCATGGCTTTCAGTCTGACAAAGTTGTGTGTGTGTGAATAGTTCTCATCTGTAGGGCTATCCACATAATGGCCAGAGATTTTCCTGTTATGTTTGGTCTGTTTCTCAGGCAGTTGTTGTCCTTGGCAAATCAGTAGCATACTCTGGTGACTGCAATCAGTAAATACTTACATCCATTTGTGTTTCTGACTTTGTATTCTTCAGAAAAGATATGTTACAACAAACCCTGTAACACCAGCAGGGTTTTCAGTGTATAACAGCAATATTTCAAGTTGGCTATGTTTTTGGGCCTCTGTCCCCCATTTATGTCAGACTTTGTCCAGATGTCATACAGTAGGAGGTTAATAGGTATAGTCTATCATTATTTAGCACTGTCATTCCTGCTGAGGGGGAAAGGTTGGAAAATATGTGGACATTCAAGAGGTTGGTGTATAGAGAATGCTCTTAGATGCCCTTGTAACATATTTTATGTGGTGGAGAGTAACAAGTGTTTTAAAACTAGGCTGTTAAAACATGTGAGACATATTACTGATAAGAAAGAAGACAGTTCTATAGCTGTACATTTCAATACATCTCACCATGGGGACAGTAGTGGGTTACAAGGTACAGCTTTGGAAAAAGTCTGTTTTTCAGTTTGATCAAACAGTCATAAAAGAATAATTGTTATGTACAGAATCAATTTATATTTTAAAATGGGATACTTTATTCCCTAGGGGATTAAATGAGGAGTGTAATTGGAGGCTGTGTATTTAAATGTAATTAAGTGTTAATTGCTTCTTGTATTTAAGGCAAGTATTTCTTGTAATGTTTTACTCCATGAAGGCTTTGGCCAAGACATCCGAGTATAATAAACGTGTATGAATTACTGGCTGAATGTATTTCTCTTTACTATCTTCAGTCATTGTAGTTGCTTTGCTAAGAGGTTGTTGTATCTCTGGCCATTGTTTATGGCCTATCATGATTTTGTACCAGCATACTGTTCACTTATCTGGACTATGGGGGGGGGGGCGATGTGAGTGTCATGGATTCTTTTGTATCCAACCATGGATGCTACCCTAGTTATGGGTGGTCTATCAGCAGCATATGTTTGTATGGGCGTTTTGAGATATGTATGTGTATATATATATATATACATATATATATATATATATATATATATATATATATTTTAATACATGCATACATATATAGTATATATTTATACACACACACACACACACACACACATATATATATATATATATGTATATATATATATATATATATATATGTATATATATGTATATATATATATATATATATATATATATATATATATATATATATATACACACACACACCTTAGTATTTATTGGTAATTTATCTATATATTGTTATACAGATATATCTATCTCCATACATATCTACTTATCTCTTCTCTCTCTCTATATGTATATGTTTCTTTTCATATATATTTGCAGATACCAATCCTTCCTGGTGTCTCTTCCCTTTTGTAAATTGGCTGTAATGCATGGTATGTTTGAAAAAACATTAAAAATCCCTATAGCTCAGATGGCTTAGTGGTAAATTGCTGTGACTATGATGTGCAGGGTCCTGGGTTCAAAACCTGCAAGGGCTGTTTATCTTGTTGCTAGG
This sequence comes from Protopterus annectens, assembly GCF_019279795.1. Taxonomy (NCBI): domain Eukaryota; kingdom Metazoa; phylum Chordata; order Ceratodontiformes; family Protopteridae; genus Protopterus; species Protopterus annectens. The sequence goes on from NC_056746.1 coordinate 763,234,661, forward strand.
CAGAATAAGGGCTGTTGGATATAGAGTGATTAAAGCAATTCTGAGCAGCTTTAAGTGGGTTTGCGCGGGTTTGCATAAATGGTTAGCATTGCTAATACATGGTTAAACAAATATGCATTTACACAGTGTAGGCTTCACTTAGCGATGCTTACCAGTGCACAAATCTGCTTAGCATTCACATTTACACTTGCTAAGCATAGCTCAGCCCTGGTAGCCATTGCTCACATTCCAGTCTAATTCCCTGTACATAATATGCTTCTATGTGCTGTCATTACAGTAGCAAGGGGTGTGACTATAGTGTATGGGACACTTGGGTATACATGATTAGTATCACTTTTTTTTTTTATACATGGGTAGTAAGACATATTATATGCACTCACACTTGCATGTTACACCAGCTACACTGCACTGGTTGACAAAAATAATTTAACATATAATTTTAGTATTAAATGAGTACTTTTAACAGTGCTTTTCCATGTAAAAGTAGATTTTAGATTGTAATACTTGAACCGTGCACCCCTGCATGCAAAGCTGGGACTCTGAGTACTACACTGTCTTGTTCTTGGTGTTTGAGCTGTATGTTTTTATGTATCTCCTATTGGATATTAATATGATATTATTATATTAAATGTAGAGTACTATGTTTTTTGGCCATGTCATTGAGGAATGCTGTCATGTAGTAATGGCATACATTTCAGTTTCAGACTTCTATCCTTCAAACATTCATCCTAATGCATGACCTGTTTCCTATCAACTTTCTGTCTGTCCTCTGTGCAGATGTGCAGATGTCAGGTATTGCTAAGGCCATACAACTATGTAGGTGCCCACATAGTATTGTGCTGTGGGTCTGGACACTGTTGCTAGTTCCAACATATGGGACATCCTTTATGTGGGCCTTGCCCCCTTTTTCTTGCCTGTGTGAGGGACATTACAGAGGTGTTGGGGCTACAGATTTACAGACAGTAGGTGGGAATATTTCACAGGACAGGAAATTTGGAGACAACCCAACAACATGGGGGACATATCCCCAGAATTGTGAACAGATTCTATGTCATCAGTGCTGTTATACACATGGTGGGTTGATAGATTGACAGGGTTTGTGTGGACATGCATTTAGTGAGTGACTGCATGTCTGACAGTGATATGTCTCTGACATACCTCTCCACTGGCATGCTGTCCACAGACTGGCCACATGTTTGCCTGTTATGTTTTATCTGTTCCCCACACAGTTGTTGTTCTTGGAAAATCAGTTGGGGACTTTGGGGAATGCAGTCAGTAAATATTCACATCCATTGGTATCACTGACTTCATATTCCTCATAAAGGATATGTTACAACAAACCCAGTAACATCAGCAACTGTCTATATTTATGACAGCAATATGTCCAATCTACCCCTGTGTTTGTGCCTCTGTCCCCAGATGATATCAGACTTTGTCCAGATGTCATGCACTATGAGGCTCAGATGCATTTACTATCATTATTTCTTGCCTTCATTCCTGCTACCATCCCAGTGATGTAGTAGACCCACAGACATGTCAGGGAAGAGGCCATAGATATGAGTCCTGAGCCTGTACATTCTGAGGTGAACTGTACATTTGAGAGGTCTGTGTGTGTCTGGCCATTGTTAACAGACTGTCAGGATTGTGTTATTTGGGCTGTCTATGGAGGGGGGTAGATGTAAGTCTTATGGCTCTTTTTTATCTGACTGTGCATGCTGCTCCAGTTTCTGCTGGTCTATTGGTTGTATGTATTTGTAGGAGCAGACTGAGACATGTCCTGTACCACAGTCAGGATTCAGACTACACTGAGAATTGGGCCAGTATATGTAGGGCTAGTGTGTGAGTGGCAAACAATGATGTATTTGTTCACACAGTCTGTATATTCAGCTGTTCACTTGACTTACCAGTATGTGACTGTAGCTGTGGTGATATTGGTTATGGGCATGCACTTTCACACTGGTGTCTGTTTTTCAGTGCTGTTACATCCCTGTAGTGCCTGATATATTTGCAAATACATGTGTAATTACCCATAGCAGATTTGCTATTTCAATTACGTGTGCTATTTCACTAAGTATATGTTAGAGCAGGCAGAAGGGTGTTACTGCAGCAACTGTGTCAGCTTATCTATGCCAGTATTTCAGATACATCCCAATTTTCATGGTTTCCATCCACCACTTTGTCAGCCTTGGTCTAGATTCATTGCAGTAAGGGGTTCTGAGCATACCTCTCAACTGGCTAGATTGTTTCCTGATGTCCAGGTTTATTGCTCATATTTCTGGTCTGATTTACAGAGTATTCTCATTTCTCTAGTAAATCACTGTGATTATATGATGATTTTTGTCAGTAAATGATGACATACATTTCATTTTCAGACATCACATCCATTGCAATATGTATGCTGAAATAAACTGTGTCACTCTGTCAAGAAAAGTACAGGGGGTTCAATGACCTCATCCTTCCTGGATGCTAAAGCATTAGCAATGATATGTGCCACGTAGAAGGACTTTCTGACCACAGTGGCAATGTGGCGGTCCAAAGAGTGGTTGCTGTCAATTTGTGTTCCCAGATCTCTTATAATACCTTCTGTGTTCAGGGAACTACCATTGATGTGTTAATTCATGGGAACAGGGATTTTCCCAAATGGGTTGACAACACAATTTTTGACATTGACCTTAAGGCCATGGCTCTGACACCAGTCGTTGGTCTCAGTGAGGCCTTTCTGTAGGATGCCAACATCACTTGGTTAGTTAATAATAGCTCCCAACTTGCAATTGTCTGCAAACTTTGTCAGCCAGAGTCCCTTCATGTTGGCATGGAATTCAGAGCAGTAGATACCAAACAGGAGAGGACTCAGGACCGAACCCTGTGGGACTCCACTAATGACTGGTCAGCAGTCTGACTTGGAGTCAGCTACTTTCACACTTTGAGTTCTATCTGTGAGGCAGTTTGCAACCCACCTAGTGATATAGGGGTTGATGCCCAGCTTAATGAGTTTTTGCATGATTCCTGAGTGGGGAATGTTATCAAAGGCTTTGGCCAGATCAAGGTAAGCTGTATGAACCACCTTACCTTTAGCCACAACTAGGATGGCTGACTCAAAGAAGTCTACCAGGTTGATTGAGCAGGCATGACCTATCCTTCATAAAACCAAACTGTGTGGGATCCTGAGTCTGGAGATTCCCATATCCCTGTCTATTTGGTCCATGATGATGCATTCCATAGGTTTGCATAACAGACTTTTCAGGGTAATGGGACGATAATTCCCAGGGTCTGTAGTTGCTACTACTCTGTGGAGAGGGGTGACTGTAGCATTGCACAATTTGGTAGGGACAAAGCCTAAGGTGAGTCTGTGATTGAACAAGGCACACAGGTGAGATGCCAGTTCACTCTGTATTTCATGTAGATCACAGCCAGAGATATTGTCAGGTCTCATAGAAGCTGCATTCTTGGCCTTGGACAGTGGTGTTTTAACCTGTGCAGCTGTAATACTGGGTGCCTAGCAGTGTACTGTTATTGTGATTGGTCCTTTAGGGGGAGAGAGGGATAAAGTTGGCACTGAATCTGTTGGACAGTATATTGGCAATATCTGTTGGCTCAGTATAGGAGGTACCATTGTGCAGTAGCTCACAGCAAATCTTGGTATCGCCATGGAGATTCTTTACATAACTATATGAGGCCTTGTGGTTGTCTTTACTATGTGCTGCAATTCTGTTTTCATAGCTAGCTTTAGAGTATTTGATGAGGGATCTCAAATTTTGTCTGAGGCTGATAAGGATTTTTTCCAGTATTGGGACTTCACCTTATTCCATATCAGTTTCCTCCTTCTGTTGTAGTTTCTTTATGGCAGGGGACTACCAGATTGGCTTCATTTTTTTGGAGGAGAGTTCCTTGGTTCTATTGGGTATGGCAGAATCCATGCATTTGTGTACATGTTCATAGTGCATTGGTGTTTGATTCGACAGTCATGCAACTAATCTCCATTTGCATGGCAGCCGTGAGGTCAGCCACCTCTGTGTTTAGGAAGCCAAAGTTAGTTTTGGAAAAGTTTTTCATGCTGGTTACCTTTGCAGGGGGAGTGGGTGGGATGTGGATTTCCAAGGTGATTACATTGTGGTCAGATCTCAGAAGGGAGGAGTTGACTATTGGTGTACAGCAACAGTCGCCCATGTTAGTAATGACCAGGACCTGGTCATTACTAACATGGGTGTAGACATTCTTGAACAATCCAGCCGGTTGGGAGATGTGGCTATAGCCAATTGACTTTGACTTATGAAGCTGTGTAAAAGGTCCAGCACCTTAGTGATGTGCTGGCTGGGGATCGCCTAGTTGTGCGTTATTCTTCTTACCTGACAGATTATATCCTGGTGTGGCCATACCTGTCAACTGTACTGATTCACACGAATTATCCAGATGCATGCCTCATATATCTGGTCGATTTCCCTTAACATTGTAGTTTTCTAGCACATCTGTTGCAAATCAGTCAGGGTTGCAGTCAAGGAATACTGACAGAACATAGAGTTTCAGACTTCACACCCTTGATGGCATCCATTCTACTGCACACCCCCTCTGTTATTCTATCAACTGTCTAACATTATGAGAGCAATATTTCAAATGTGTCCCTATAGTTGGGCCTTCATCCCACCATTATGTATGGCCTTGTCCAGATTTCTTCTTCTACGAGGTTGAGAGATATGCTACTAGCATTTAGCGGCATGGCCTTACATTTGCATTTTGTTGACTGTGTTATGTTGGTAGTATGGACCCCATGACATTCCCTACAAAGGCACTATGGGTGAGGCATGGGCCTTTGCCAGAAACCTGTAGGTCATGTGAGACTGCTGCAGGCCAACTGTGGTGAGGCAGTGCATTCTGTCACTCATATGTTCCCAGGCTGCCAGGCAGTGGACCCCCCTGTGGTGACAATGGTAAATGACAGAATGCACTGCTGTGCTACTAGGCACCATACCTCTCTACGTATGTAAGCCAGACATCTGGACAAACTCATGAGTCATTGGGTGACAAAGGCCTATATATACATACCATTGTAACTATTGGTCGTACAAACCTGGAAGGTGATACAATAACAGATTTTGCATTAGCTTGCATTTTTCTATGGGGTATGAGATCTGAGTCACTACAATCCATCAATATTTTCTGACTTTAGACATTTGTGGTTTGCCAATGATTTGACAGACAACCACTATTTCAGAATAAAGACACCACAGATATGCTGCAAACCTGTGTACATTCTGCAAAAAGTCTGTACAGTTGTGAGGAATGGTAGCCACTATGTAGGTTACTCCAACCTGTGTACTGTTCATATGTGTGGCCCGCTGTACATGACCTGTTCAGCTTCCTAGCAGTAATGGGTATTGACATCTGGACAGTGTGTACAACTCCTACTGTAGGTGTAGCTGACATGCAAAATAGTGGGCACTGCATTTCAGGGAACATGGCCCTGTCTACCACAATACTGTACCTAGGTCAGTAGGACACAACAGCCACCATGAGAAGCTGCTAGCCATATCCTGACAAGTATTTCCCACACATATGCATAGCTCATTGACCCCTGCATATTGTGGACATGCAACAAGTTATCATGTTGATTGGGACAGCCCTGGCAATGTGTTCTCTGCTGCTATTACCCTACAAACTTACATGTTACTGCATTTCTATGTGAATATGGAGGGGGACACACCCATCAACAGTACACATTTGAACAGACTGTGCTGGTATTGGCTTTACATTTTGGTTCATTTAGCATAGTATTGTGCCCTGTCTTGGAGAAAATAGGCATATCACTAGAGACCACAGGTTAGATTGTAAATCCATGAGTTTCAGACTTCTTACCCTTTCGAGAGTCTTACTGCAACTGCAAGGCTTGCTGTGATATCACTGTGTAACTCTGTAGGGCTTATTCCATCATTGTTGCCATTTGTGTGCCTTTGCCAGACATTCTTTTATGGTTTTCTATGGCTGACTTGCTGTGTGAGTCTGAGAATGAGTATGGTATCCCACAGTATCCATGCATGTGACCTATGACGCCCCTTAGTTGGCCCCGCACATATACTGTAGTGGGATTTGTCACCTTAAATGATACTGCATAGTGTGGGGAAGCCAGTATTGTGCAGACATTTCTTGGTGTCCTACATAGCTGTCAGTTGTCTGCTGCCATCCCAGTAGGCCACCCCATTCCCTTGCATGCATGCAGCATCACCATATATATGCTACCAAAACATACTAGTCCATTTATTTATTGTTAAGAAGACTGACTTACCTTGTGCCTGCATCAGTTGTGAGGATGGTGCTTGAGGGCCGCCTATGTTGGATGCACACAGTACACTGCCTATACATGGTAAGTTACAGGTAATGTGATGTGCGTGTCATCCATTGTATTGTGTGCATGAGTCAGAGAGAGGTGTCAGTCCCTGGGTCCCTACAGTGTCAGTATGTGTGCTATGCATTGCCTTTTTGCCAAGGCCTGGGCATACTAGGCATGCCTCTGTCTGCCTACAGGAGCAGGTTCAGGAACCTCCTCCTCCGAGTCCCTCTGTGCCTGTGGGGACCTTGGCAATGGTGGTGGGCTGTGTGGCCCTTCCCCATGCTGTTCCTGCTGCAGCTGTGTCCGTAGGATCATATTGTGTAGCATGGCACATACTATGAGCATGTGTGCACATGTGGCTGGAGAGTACAGCAAGGCTCCACCAGATATGTCAAGGCAGTGGAACCATGACTTGAGCATCTCAAACACATGCTCTATAATGATCCCGGTTTGTGCGTGTGCCTCATTATGGTGTTCTTGAGTGAGTGAGTGTGCATTTCTGATGGGTGTCATCATCCATGGCTCCAGTGCATACCCAGCATCCCCCACCAGATGGCCATCAGGATGTCCCCACTGGCAAATGCCTGGTACAGCTGTGACAAATGCTAGATATGGGAGTTGTAATAGCTTCCAGGGCTGCCAGCACACACATTCATGATAATGCCCTGGGCATTGAACATGAGCTGGCAGTTGATGGAGGGGAAACCCTTGCAGTTTATGTAGACCCTACCCTGTTCACTGGGTGGTGCTTTGATGTGGATGTGTGTGTGCAGTCTATCACACCCAGTACCTCTGGGTATTCTGCTACATGGTGGAAGAGATGCATATTGCTGGCCCTATCCTCATGGGTGCTGGGGAAGTAAATGTGATCACCAGCATGTGGTAGGATGGCATCCAGGAACTGGTGGAGTACACTGGATGCAGATGCCTGTGAGACCCCCATGATGTCCCCAGTAGCACTTTGGAAAGTACCTGTATCTAGTATACTTAAGGCTACACATACCTTGGTATCAACTGGGAGGGGTTCCCCTCTGTTGGCTCTGGGTCTGAGTTGAGGCTGGCACAGCTCAATGATTTTCTGCAGTATGTCTCTGTCCACTATCTCCAGATCATGTAGCCCCTTGAAAGTTACCTTGGGTCTGAACACTCTTCTCCTCCTCGGGCTGTGATAGTTGTCAGCATTATCCTCCTCACCACCGTCAGCCTCTAGCACATACTGATGGATCAAAGCAATGGCAGCCCCTAACATTTTTCCGGTTAAAATTCCCCTGCATATGAACACCAATGGTGCAGAGTTTTGGGAAAAAACAGACTGTACGGTATTTCCATAGTTTATACTGTTGTGCTGCAGTTGCTGCCTGTATGATTGGCTGACTGTAATGTATTCCACCTGCTAGCTATGCAATTTGTACTTGATTGATTTTATTCTGCTATTTCCCTTTTTTCCCTTCCCATTTCCTCCCCTTTTAAGTCCTGAGGTGCGCCACGCAAACCCGGTGCCCAAATGTAAACAGTCCTGCTATTTCCGTTTTTTTTTTTTTTTTTTTAGATGCAGTGCACACCATGCAAACCCATTTAGCTAATGTAAACACTGAGAAATGGCCCTCCCTGGACATGAACACACTCTTGATGTCATGGAATAAGTCAATACAGCCTCAGACACTCCCTCTTGCTTAGCTGTGCTAAGCTAAGCTTATCTGCGAGCCATGGAGCTCCAATGTGCTTGCACCAAGTATGACACACCTCCTTTTCATGTCTGCTACTTCTGCTTACACCATTGCCTTATAGCACCTACATGGTTAGGTGCAGTTTGGCACTTAGAAACTTTTTGTGATTCAGTAAAATTCCTTCATTTGCATACCCCACTCCCTTAATCCCTAGTTACTGCATTACACCAGAGCCTTTGCCCTTAGCAACCACTGTTCCCTGGTATTGTTTTGATTCTACATGCCATAGACTATAATGGCAAAATGCAGATTTCACTTAAAAATGCCTTTTCAACTTTTTTTTATATTTTTGGCACAATCCCGTTTGCACACTGCTGCCCAATTCTTAAACGGCTGAGATCGACCAAAAAAATAAACTTTTATTTTTGTAAAATTGAAACACTTTTCCATGCCAATGGCCATATATTTGGCCATTGGCATGCCTAAAGATTATAATACATGCTTTTATTTGAGCTGTCAGCCTCCATTTTGTTTTTTGCAAAAATGTATTTGGCTAGTAGCCGAATACATTTCTGCAGGTAACACTATTCCTGCACGGATGCCTGCCTGCTTACTGAATCGCTAATTCACCTCATTTGCATGGTTTTCACCAGCAAATGGGGTAATTAGCATTTTTCAGTGGTGTACATGCAAGAACAGTGCTGCCAAGCTCGTGCACATCCCCAGGCTTGTTTACTGGATCACTCGGCGGCCATATTCCATGCAGCTGCACTATTCTTACACTCCATATAAGCTTTATTGAAATCCAGGGGTTGTCTTTTCAACATCAAACAGAAGACCTTGAGAGAAGAAGGTGGATACATTATGGCTGTAGTAGCTCTCTGGACCTTTTGTGGTGCTATCTAGATGGTTGACTAGTAGCCTCACTAAATGTTTTACATCAGTTGGTTAAAACCTATCACTTACCTTATCATTTGGGCAAAAATTAAGTGATAAAACAGGTTTCTACTGACTAGTATGCATCTTATCTCTCAGAAGTCACTTAAAATTTTGTAAATATTTGGGTAGTCTGTTTGGAGTATAATATATCTAAATCTGTATCTGCACCTATTCAATCAATATAAACACCTTGGGGACCATTATGTTCCCTTCAGTGGGACTGAACTTCCTCAAGTACATAAATGACATTGTCTTGGTTATTGTTGATATCTTTTCTGGATGGGTAGAAGCTTATCTGTGTGTGAAGAATGACAGTAGCTAAGAAATTGCTAAACAAAGTGATTCCCAGGCTTGGTGTTCCATGTAGCATTCAGTCTGATCAGGGATATCATTTTACTAGTTCAGTAATACAGCAGCTTTACAAAGTTTTGAGAGTTAAATTTTCATTGCCCTATAAACTGCAAGCTTCTGGGAAAGTACAGAGAGCTATCAAACTATTAAGCTCTGATTACTTAAAGTGCACGAGGAAACTAGTCTTAAATGGTTAGAAGCATTGCCTTTAGTTTTATTAAATATTAGAAATGCACTTACTTATTGCTCCTAGAAAATTGTTCCCTTATGAAATCCTTATTGGCAGTCCCATGAGAATGCCTGCCACTCCCATCATAAGAATTTAGAGTTGCAGATATTGATGACACCGTGCTTTCTTATTGTCAATGCTTGTGTTCTCTTTTGCAGAAATACCACAGTATTGTTCTGCATGCAGTCCAACACTCTACAAGATCAGAACAGCATGACCTGTGGCTAAGGGGCCAGGTATACATTAAAGTCCACGAAGAAACTCACTTAGTCCCAGATGGCAAAGACCATACTTGGCTTTGCTCACAACTGCTACTAAGGGGCTATCAACCTGGATCCATGTTTCACATGTTAAAAGGATCCTCCGTTGTGACAAGTATAGCCAAAACACCACTGATGACAGACCAAGTGAACCAGCAGAGCCTATTGCCAGCCATCCCAGACAATGAACTAGAGGCATTGTTCCATGTGACAGCCCATTACATTTTGCCATCCAAACCAAATCTGGAGCCACCTGTGAGCTTTTTGCCAACCAGCTAGAGTCCACAACTGCCATCCAGCTCACATTTGGAACTGAATGCAGTTAAGCTACCTCTGTTACCTGACCAGGAAGTTAAACAATGTGACTTTGGTACCTCATCCTGATCTGATTCTTCTTCAATTCTGACAACATTTTTACTTGCTTCCAAATCCATTGACTCCTATGCCAGTGACAGATTCTGAGCTTCATACTTCATTCTGCTTATTTTTCTTGCTAAAAATTGAAAGAGTAAACCTTTACAGTAGTGTTTCTTCAAACAGCATTGAGTGCTAAAGGATTTGTTTACTTTTTGGATACCAACTTGCACATTGCTTTATCCAGACAACATTCCCTTTGATATCATCTGAGATTAAGGCTCTTGTTCGAGGACTTTTTGGTGATTGATTTAATTTGCACAATGAACAGCCTACCCAACATCCTGGTCTATAATTTCTTTGCAATCTGTTCCAGCCCCAACATGCTCATATGTCCTGGGGACCGATCATAAATAAAATTAGTGTGGTTTTCATCATCATTCTGTTTCACTTGCTTTTCCCACCTGGAACCATGAGTTCATCATCTTCTGTGACCTCAGAACTGTAAGTACTGAATAATTTCTTAATAGACATCAACACTTTTCTAAAAAGACAGAGAGGCATTTAGTTAGAATTGAAATGAGAGCACATGAATGGCATCCTTAATTTAATACATTTACTGCTGCCTTGCATACTTATGCATAGACCCTCAACATTAGCAGCTACTGGGTCTATGAGCACATGATGGGGGTATTCCATTGCTTCCTATATCAGTGACTGATTTGGAGCTTTGTGCTGCATTCTGCCTTATTTTTCTTGCTAAAACTCAAAATAGTAAACTTTTGCTGTAATTCTGCTTCAACTTGCATTGACTGCTAAATGATTTGTTTGCTATCATAAAAGTGAAAAACTTTTTGTCAGATTTAATACTTTCAATATTACTTGGAACATTTGTGCTGAGACTTGAGGGCATGGCATGGTATTACACAAAAACTATTACATTTTCGGAAATTGAGCTTATCCTTGGTTTCCTACTTACTGTTCTGGTTGTTGTTCTACTGGTCATGTTATTCATGCTAGTCAACATACAGCTGCTTTACCAGAAGGCAAAATTTGCAAGGCTCATCACAAGAGAGACAATAAAGACATCCCCAGCCCATTTGGTAAAATAGATGTCTCCTGGGTATATCATAATACGGTACTTTTCTGTTATTGGGGCAACACTTTAAACGTGGCAGCTGGTGGTTGAAATCATCGCACATATATTTATTTTATGTATTATACTTGTGTACTGTAAGCTAAATCATCCCTAGGAATAAATAGGAAGAAATTGCATCTTTTTAGTCTGTTAAATCGAAGAAACACTGCTGCACATTAAAAATGCTTTCATACACATTTAAAAAAATGCTTCAGGTATAACAGCTGTGCAAGAACTCTGGCTGCCACCTACCACTTTTAAAGTCTCCTTTACACGTTTTAAAGCCTTACATTACAGAAAGATAAAAGGAATGTTAACCCTATTACAAACTGTATAAATAAAAAAACACAGAAAAGATATCCAGCTCCTGTTAATCCCCCCAACAGTAATTGTTGCCCCTCCAAACCACATATTCCATCTCTGAAAACGCTCATAAAAAGGCTTACATTATGGAGAATTGAGTGGGTGCTAGTCCAAATTACAAATGTTTTTAAAATATAAAAAACAACACAGATAAGTGATGCAGCTAATGCCAATCCCATTCATATGTACTGTAGAAGATATTTAATAAAAGTGCGGATTCACTTCTTAATATTTACAATGTTGTCTGCTCTGTTTCTTTTACTTTTGAGGTGATTGTCATGCAGTGTTACTTTAATTTCTTATTTACGTATTACATACATGACAATGAGAAACACTATCACTTGTTTAACTCGCATACATTTTTTGTACTTGATAACATGGTTATTTACATTGTCAGGGCAAGCCTTTAAAAGCAGTAGCTTCCACTTTAAAGAAAACGCTTCAGAGCTAACAGCTGTTTCACAATTCCAAACAGAAACCACTTCAGGGCTAACAGCTGTGCGAGGATTCCAAGCACCGGCTGCCAGATTTAAAATATTACTGTACCTATTTTTTTTTATTGCTTAAATTAGGGAGAGATTAGGTGGTGGTAATCAATATAACAATTGGAATTGACATAATAAAAAAAAAGAAAAGTGGTGCAGCTCCTGTTAATCTCACCGTATAATACCTTTTGCCAGCAAAACCCAGCTTCCATCAATAAATTGCAAGTATTCCGAGCATATGAAGAAAGAGGGTATGTGATACTGTTTTCATGGATAATATTTCAATAAGAAGATGTGACATCTAAATTTTATACAGATGTGGTTGGCAAAAAAGTCAAGAGACAGGATTCTGAGCACAACTGCCACATTTCAATTGTTGCCCCAATAACGGAAAAGTACCCATAATACTATACAACAAACTGTTTTAATGGGCTGGCTCACATGGATCTTGGTGATGGGGTCATTTCTTGGGACAGGCATGGAGCAGTGAAATCATTGAACATAAGACTATAATTTTGAAATGACAGTGTTAAGATTGTGCATGTCAGGGACAGAAAGAAATAGCATGTGAAAAATGTTTGATAGCAAGTGAAAAAGTGTCTGTTCATCTGAAAACTTGTAGTCATTGTCCAATCATAAATTATGTTTATGATTTGGGGAATGTGAAGGGTGAGAAGTACAGAGAAGGGAAAAATTAGTACATTTAATTTTTAATATGCTTTCATAGCAGAATAAAGAGTACGTCCTTCAGTATGTATCTGTTAATATGCTTCCTGCCTAAAAATTAGCAAGTGTTGAGACGGTTACTTAGAAAAGTATAAGATTTGTTCTGACTAGAAAGTTCTATCAGGGAATTCGGAACTCATGCCTAATATGGAATGTCATAGACAAGCAGTCATGAGATCTTAGTTAGCAACATTAATGCTGTAGTGTTCATTTCTACTTAGGCATGGTCATTTTATAATCCTTATAATGTTGCTATTAATGAAAAAAGTATAGAGTGTTGATTCTTGTAAATTGAGGAGACAGGATCTTGATTTCCTAGTCTCTCATGTACATGTCCTTCTGTGCAATAAAGGAAATAGTTATTCTCTGTTCAACTGTCTTGTGTAAAGTTATTTGGTACTACACAATACTCAATAAAGTGAAACATTACAGGAACAGCTTGAAACACAGCAACAAATGTAATGCTAAGGAGTGGGGTTCCAAAGGATCACAAGAAAGTAATAAAATCAAGTTCAAAACAATACAAAAGATTGAGTGTTTTTGTCCTTACATAACCAGGACTTCACCAGAATAAGGAAACCTTTACAATTTACACATTTATATTGATATCACAGCTCTTAATCATACAATTAAAAACTTAACTGATGAAAATCAAGACATTTAAATATGTTAAAGAAACGCTGACAGAAAAATGTGAAAAACATGTTCAAATACATAAACCCCACATGGGCCATTCACTTAAAGCCTTGTATTAAATATAAACAAATATAATGTAAAATTGTAGCAAGCATAAAACAAGTAGATAATTCACACTTTAATAGACTGCATTGGCAAAACTGGCTGAATAGAAATATTATCATTTAATCCAGGGAAAATTGTTGCTTGTAACCTGAGTTGAAACCTAAGCTCTTTATTTTCTAAGATCACATTTGTGTCACCTCTCCAATGATTAATTTTGATTTGTTCAAGGATAGCAAAGATAAATTTCATATAAGACTGACAATATCTGAAATGTTTAAATAAAGCATTATTCTCATCCCTTCATACCATGGTTATGTTCATATATACATTTTTGGAGACTCCACTGCATTTTCCTACAGAGAAGGCTGGGCATCCTGAGCATTTGGCTAAATATACCAGAGGTTAAGTTAAACTATTCTCTTTGATAAAGACAACCTTCAAACAGGAGTCATTGTTTAAAATCAAAAACTTGTCTTCAAGAATGAATTGGGACTGTTTTCACATACTACATTTAGTAGTCCCACTATTTTTCAAATCCTGATTAACACTGTAGCACTACACATTTTTAAAAAGATTCTTAAAGTTGCACCCTGTAAATAACAGTTCTGGGCCTAAAAATTATAAATTGTAGGACTAGCCTTTAAGATGTTTCAGTTTTTCTTAACTATGTTCATAATTTCTGCTTATTGAGGGCTGTACTACACCACTAATGCTCTTTTAAACTTTTTTTCTTTCTTTTGTTGGTGGCTAATGGTCTGAAGATAACCCTATCCCCAAAAGGGGTTTGTACTTATTAATCCACTCTGCCTGAACATATAATCTAATTTCTTTCAATGGGGGGGGGGGGGGTGCCCTCTCTCTAGAAACATGTTAACTACTTTTTCCACTTCAGAGGTAAGGTCCTCGGAATTTGAGGTCATCCTGGCAAAACATATACATTGCCCCTTAACTAAACTTTTCTTTTGGGTCGGGGATGGCAACTTAAAAAGTCTAAGTATGAATTACTAAAAGTGTGTGTCACTCATCTTGCTTTATAATTGAAGACAAACAGGCAGGATACCTGCAAAAAGGAGTACTGACAGTGGTTAGCAATGAGGATACTTGTTCTAGCAAAATTTGCCAAAATGAACTCTTTGCATCCAAAATAGAAAAAACAGTGACATTTGGCATAACAGCAGTGATTTCTTTAACTGTATGCATTGAATGATGAGGTCTTTTCAGTGATTTGCTCAAATCTCTTTGATCAAAACATATTCTGATATCATCTGAAATTTTCTTATGAGCCACGATCATGGAAGATACCCATTCACTGGGTTCATTAACTGGACAAATTACACCTTGCTGGAACATTTCATCTAGCTCAGCTTTGACTCTGTTCTGCATAGCAACTGGAACTTTTCGGGCTGGTCTGAGAACTGGACTGACTTCAGGGTCTAACTTCATGGAGTACACAACTGGTAGTTTGCCTAGTTTGTCTTTGAAAAGATCAGCATTGGTATTAAAAATAGACTGGGTGAAGTTAGAATAGTGCTCTTTTAAGCTTACATGGTGGACTTCCTTATTAAGTGAACTAGTCACATTTTCAAACTGTCTCTGAGGCCACATAATGACTGTAAGTGCCTTCTGACCACATAAAATTGCAAGTCATAGCTATTTCCAGCAGAGTAACAGAGTGAAAGCACTACTGAACCTACAGTTTGAATTTTTTCACCACCATAAGCAACAAGCTTTGCCAAATCAAGCTTCTCACCAGCACATACTCTAGCAAATGTTTCTGCTGACATAACATTGCACTTTGAACCTGTGTCAACTTTGAGCTCTATGGGGCTTCCATTTTTCCAAACAGTAGAAAACACCTAATTCTTTGCCCATAAATCTACTGCATTAACTGTTTCATTAAGCACTGACACACCATCAACATAAAAGTAGGGGCACAGCTTTCTAATTGATCAACTTGTCTCTTTTAATAAAAGAATAAGCCTCTTTTGATTTACAAAATCTTTGGAAATTAATCCACGTTTTACATCTGTGGCATTGCTGACCAAAAGCTAAGCATTTTTCTCTTTGAGATACACGATTGCCACCACAATTGTGACAGTTTACTATGAGGCTAGGTCAGGGAGCATGCTTTGAGTTTGCTGACTCACCCTTTTACTTCATTGAAACTGTGCACACTCAGGAATTTGCTAGAAAGCTATGGGGTTTACCAGTAACTGTTGCAGGGCTTGTAGTTGCTGCCATGTGCTTGGGCCTGTTTCTTTTAACCACGTGCTGCATACAATTAACATACATACATACAAATATTTCAAGCACGGGCATTAATGCCCTTCTAGCTTGCCAGTATATCAAAACACTTGTTCCCATAATAAGTGTCCAGGCTGTTCTTAAAAATATCTAAACTAGTACTTGCTTTAATATAATTTCATAGTCTGTTCCATGCATCAGCTATTCTGTCAGAGAACCAATTAGTACACTTCTCATTCCTATAGAATATTCTAATATAGGTTGTCTGATGATTCTCTAGTATTTTTTGATAACCCCAAACATTTCCAAAGTTAGTTTTCTGTAAATGCTCTATATATCTGAATAAGATCTCCTCTTAGATATCTTTAAGAGACACTGTACAAGTTCAGATATTTTCGTCTTTCATATTAACTTAAATTTTCACATCCGTGGATGCTCTTGATATAGTTCCACTGTACTATTTCCAGTTCCATGCTTGTTTTTTTTTATAGGTTTTCCATATTGTTATTCCATACTCAAGTTTGGGTCTAATGTAACTAACAATGACTTCATCATTTTTGATTTTATAGTTTTTTATACAACCTATAGTCCTATAACTGTCATTAACCAATTGGTTGATATTATTAGAATCTACCCATATACCCAGGTCCTTAAATCAGTCTACAGTTTCAATCACTGTGTGCTGTATTAAATATTCACCTTTCAGTTTATGCCTACCAAATCTCATATGCTAAGTTTTTGATGTATTTATCAGCATATTGTTCTCCTGTGCCCACATGGTCAATTTAGTCAGGTTATTTTGCAGGCATGCCTTATGTGTAACACATGTAATCAGTTTACCCAATTTCAGGTAGTCTGCATATAGACTGTAGGACACCTCAGATACAAAAGTAAGGTCTGAAAAATACAATCTAAACAAGTAAGGACCTAGGACAGAGCCCTGTGGGACACCCTGACTGTAACCAAGGATCTCACCTGCCCAGTTGCTGCATGATACTTGCCATGTCCAATTTGTAAGCCATGCAGCTATCCATCTTATCAAGAGTACATCAATACCTAGTTGTACTAATTTATTGATCAGTGTTTTGTGCCTGACCCTGTCAAATGCTAAAGTTTAATCTATATAAATTACATCACAGCACAATGTTTCTTTCATAGCTGTTATTATAGTGTTATAGAACAACAAAAGGTGGTAATAGATCTATTTTCAACATATGCATGCTGATATATGGTTTCAAGTCCCAAACTCTCCATTTCTGACAATAACATATCCAATAGAACCTTCTCCATTATTTTTCCGCAACATGAAAGTAGACTTAAGGGTCTATATTACTCTGGGCAGGTTTAATAAGCGTGTGTCCCCAATCTTAAGGAATCTCCCCATATTTATATGACCTAGTGAATAATAAATATAATGGTACCATAAGTTCTTGCTCAAGTCTTCTCAGGTCATTGTTTGAGCAATAGAATATACTGGAAGCATGCATTTTTCATTTGTAAGCAGATTTCTGTGCTTTTCTGTAAGCTCATATATCTGACAAATACCAATGGCCTTATTCAAAGTTAAATCACTGTCACAAAGCAAAATCTTTCTCACAGCATCATCCTTAATACCACACACAAGTCTGTCTTTTTTCAACTCATCCCTTAAATCACCAAATCTGCATCTTTTAGCTTTGTTTTCTCAAGTCAGTTATATATGCTGCAAAAGATTCCCCCAGGCTTTTGATATCTTGTGTAAAATAAGTGTCATTCCATTGTAATATTTGTTTGGGGGTTACACATTTCTCTATATTTACATTTTAAGCACTCAGGGTCTTCCCTTGACTCAGCCAGTACCACTATATGATGATTTCCCCCCTTTCCTGCAAACACAGCAAGTGCATACACAAATGAACGCTGTCTTTCAATAGCTTCTCAACCAGCTAAATAAGCAGAATAAATGCCTTTGTATGGTCATCCTTATCAGAAAATGCAGCTTGTATTAAAATATTGTATTCTTGCTCAAACTTTCAATAATTATCTGCAATATTATTATCAAATACAAGTGGACCAGGTTTTCAAAATCCTTCAGCCATGCCAACAAAGGATGCCCAAACATACTGAAAAAATGGCCCTTGTAATTATATATGAACATGCACACACAGCCAGTACTTGTAATAACATTCAAATGCATAATAAACTCTTAGAAATACTTTACTTTGCAAATCATGCTTTAAAATGACTGTATTTTGTAAAATAACTGTACTGCAATACTACACAAACTTGCAAACACTGTACACTTCAAATATCTTGAATAGCTTTAATTACTGTGAAAAATGCAGTTGCTTTCCTTGTTTTATACATTTTATGTGATTTGGACTTTATTTCAAACATTTTTATAACTATTTTGAATATTTTTATCAATATATCACAGGTTCGGACATTTTGCTTAATCAGAAATTCATTCAGAGCATTCTGAGTGCTTTGTTTTATATTTTTGAGTAAGAAATAATTTAAGTAAGTTTTACTACCTGGAATTCATTTCTGACCTGTTTTGCGAGTTGTATGTGAAGTAGGGATGATCCATTCTTCTATATTCCACCAACATTAACTGAGTGCTTCTTGGTCTTGATTCAGGATCCCTCTTCTGACACCATGTCACTCGTCTTGGTTTATAATTGAAGATGAACTGGCAGGGTAGCTTGTGTATATGCTTTATTATATAGAAACACATCCGGATGGATAGCAGCAGTACAAAATGTAAACAAACTGATTAACTGATAAACTACACAGACATGCAGGCTTACATATCAACAGTTTACTACAAAATGGTAGTCGGGCTTGCCCGTGCTCAGTATTTATATACTTGTGCAAGCCCATGGAAGGTTTCTTAAAGGTATACGTACATATTGATCTACAGTGGGCTTTCTGTAATCTGTTGACTTAAACCCTTTTTCTGTAAGCTGTATTAAAGTATCTAAATAGTTAATCTTATTTTTGTCAAAAAAATTGATGTATGATTTAAATGATCTACATATGTGTGTATAAGTCTCCTCTGAGCCTTTCCAAAGAATAAAGATATCATCCAAAAAAACACAAGTACATTCTGAAAAAATACTGAAACAAAAACAAACCTCCTCTCCCAATCCAACAACAGAATATTGGGGCACAAGAAGCACCCAAACCAACCCTTCTTTTTTTGTAGATAAAATTCTCCTTCAAAAAATAAAATTGTTGTCCAAAATATGGACATCATTTCAACTAACAAGTTGATTTTGTCATTCAAAAAGGTAGTAAAATGCAAAATACTGTCATGAAAAAATTCCAAACCTTCCTTTTAAGGAATGGCAGTAAAATAAGTCAACCACATCAGTGGTGAGGAAAATAAGATCTTTCACCCAAAGGTCCTGTTTTAATCTCCTGAAAAAAATCCCAGGGATCCATAATTAAATGTGGAGCAGCTTGATGCACTGGTTTTAACCAACGGTCAATGCAGGCTGCTAACGGGTAAGTCTACAATCCCTGGGCTGCTACTATCAGTCTAAACAAAGGTTTGAGAATTTTTTGTGAATCTTAGGGATGCCAAATATGGTGGGAACAATAGTTTTTTCCACTGTTAAGCCATTATATCTATCCAAGGTAATTCTCTTTTCTAACAAAAATTTATCTAAGCAGGAATCAATTCTACAATAGGCAATGGCTACCTCGTTCCTAGACACTGATGGGTAAGTGTCAGTGTCATTCAAAATATTAGACATGATATCAAAATATTCAATTGAATCAAACAGAGCAGCGCCACCACCTTTATCAGGTTTTATAATATGGGCCAATTTATTATTCTTTAGAGAATCAAACAATTCTCTCTCTTTTTTGTTCAAATTAGGATGATATGAATTCTTACTCTTGTTACTCTAGAATTTATAAATGTCCTCTGCAACTACTTTTTCAAACTCATTTAAAATTGGGTATAATTGTGGATCGAATACACTTTTTTCCTTCAGCACACCTTCTCTTATATTTTTATGTACCGGCCTGTCATACTTTTCATCAAAATAAACCACCAAGTTAAACTTCCTGGTAAAGAGTTTTAGTTCCACCAAGGTGTCCACCACATCAAAATTCCTTGAAGGAACAAATTTAACCATTTTTGGAACAGCACAAAATGTTCTTTAGAAATTGGTTTGCCTGTATAACTATAAATGTACCCTTATAGGAAAACACAGTACCATTTTCCTCCATAGTTAAAGCATCCAAACCTCTTCCCTTTACTTCCATTATCTTGGGTAGTATTGGTGTGGGCCCCACCCTGGATTGTTTAGTGTCCTTATTTAACTTCTTCTGCCTGTGTTTAAACACAATATAACATTTTTTTTATCTACATTAGCAAATGCTTTAACATAAAACACTTCCCATTGATAAAAAAATCAAATCTTCCTTAATATCAAAATTTAATTTCTCCACTTCTTTAAATAGAGAATTGATATTAACTTCATTAAACTTTACAATCATCTCCATTAATTCAAAGCTGTGATGGTCAAACATTTGAATTAATTCACCATACATTTCAGTACTATAATCCAAACCAAAAGGAGATTAAAAATACAAAGCCTCTGCAGAACAATGTTTAACTGTAGGCAGCATTTTAAACAGCTGTTATCTGTTTGTAAAGATTGTAAACAAATTTTTCTTCATCTGATTGATATGTTCTTTCAAGGAAAGACCAACATTACAGTCAGGATGGGAAATCACCTGTTGCTGTTTGGGTTCTATAGGAAGCACAACATTAAAAGTTTTCTCTACTACACATTGAACATTGAGGTGCTGTCCTTTACATTTCAAGTAAGTTGCTCATTAAAATTATCGTTAGTTACAGGACCAGAGCTTCCATTTTTTTTTGTGTGTAGGTGCAGCATATGTTTTTGGGTACAGTACCTTTTTTAGGAGGATTCCAAACATCCAACAAATCATTTTTCATACTGCTGGTAAAACTCTGTTGAAATATTCCAAACCACCAGCTGCATAAGACAATCTAATTGCTCCTACTGCTCCAGCCAACAACTCTGAACTGTGCCCTACATTTGGAGCTGACACCAGGGGTGGCAGAGCTGTTCAAATTCAACTGTTCCACTGGCAGTTTGAAACAGGAGTTCATTGAGCCACATCAATTCAGCCTTCACAATGGCCACTTCGGAATGCATCCTATTTCCTTCTTCATGGTGCACTGGAGAAAACATGGAAGTATTTCATCTAAGGAATCCATAGCTTGGCATATATTTACATATGGTAAACACAATACTCATAGTGAAGCATTGCAGGAACAACTTGAAACAACAGCAAATGTAATGTGAAGAAGCTAGGTACCAAAGGATCACAAAAAAATGGTAAAAACAAGTTTACTAGAACACTTTTGTTCTTGCATAACCAAGATTTCATCAGAATAAGGAAATCTTCACAATTTCCACATTTATATTGATGTCACGGCCCTTAGCAATGCAATTAAAAACTTAATTGATGGAAATTAGTACATTTAACTATATTAAAGAAATATGTTAAGGAAACGCTGACAGAAAGATGTGAAAAGACTGTGTTTCGTTAACATATTCCTTTAACACATATACATGTATTGATTGTCATCAATTAAGTTTTAATTGTATTACTAAGAGCCTGACATCAATATAAATGTGTAGATTGTGAAGGTTTCCTTACTCTGATGATATCCTGGTTATGCAAGGATGAAAGCTCTCAATCTCTTGTGTTCTATTAAACTTTATTTTATTACATTTTTGTGAACCTTTTAAACCTGGCTCCTTCATGTTACATTTGCTGTAGTATTTAAAGTTATCTGATACCTTAATACAATGTCACAGCAGCAAGGAATGAGGCACATGCATAACTTCATACCTGAGGAAACCCTTATTTTCAGTGAGGCACTTAAGACCTACAGCCAACACCCATTTGGTAAAGGGGGCCCTAGTCAGGCAGAGTGTGCTAAACTGCAGAACCAAGTGCTGACAGGCAAATGTTATTGGAGAACAAAATTGGACATTGCCACAATGTATGCATGCTGTCCTGTGCCACAAGAAAAGACCAACAGAATGCCATTGCTCCTAATGACACTCCTGGGGGTCCTTCCACCTGACACACAAGGAGAGTGTTTGATATCTCATCAGGATCACAAAGACACAATTACAGGTGATATGGATACTGGCAGTTTGAGCTTCCAGCACATGCCCTTAGCTGCTCCTTCAGGTCAGTGTGTTCAGTTTGATATGGAAAAGTGGGACAGTTCCTCAACTTTGGTTCAGAGAGCAGTGCCTCTTGGAATGTCTTTCCAATAGGTACAGCAGGATCATCACTGGTCCTTGAACACAAAGAAACATCATATGGTATATATATATATATATATATATATATATATATATATATATATATATATATGTATATATATATATATATATATATATATATATATATATATATCTCACGTGATGCATTTTCCTTAAATACACTTGTAATATTAAATGTACAATGTATGCATGGGGAATATAGCACATAATGGTAAATGGTTTACACTTTGTTTACAGATCTATCAAAAACTGCACCAGCAGTGGTAAAGAATAGGGCAGGAGAGCAGGCTGATGTTGCTAACCATGTGGCAATCAATGATAATGCCATTACATTCATACTCTTGACACAGTCTGAAGGTAGTGGTTCACAATATTCACAAAGCACCCAAAATAGACCAGTTCAACAGCAATAAAAAATACAGCATATAAGAGTGATTAAGCGCTTTCGTTCACTTTACTTATGGAACTTCTTCAGAATACAAACAACTATAAAAAACATTTTGCATATATACTTGGGTACATAAAACAATTAATCTAAATCCTCCAGTCAACTGATTGTGCCAATTAGGCAAATAAAAAGTTTAAAGTACCAACATATATTTTCAAAAATGACAGTGTATTAAACACATTGATATATTAAATAACGTTTGATAGAAATTGTTTCATTAATCCCTTGAAAGGCATCTGCCCTCAGGAAAATTTGCCACTTAAGCTCTAAAAATTCTAAATAATTGTTGAACTCTTGCACAAAAATCATCATGCCAACTTTTTCATGTACTAAAAAATAAAACTTTTTTAAAAAGTACATTCTTTACTATGCTTAGCTAAGGCATTGTTGCAATCAGAGCATTTACTAGCTCTAATGTTCACTAATATGACAGCCTAACGTTCCGGTTGTCTTTCCTACACAGAAACAGCCACAGGAACTGCACACAGCCAAATTTACAAGTCCTTTGCTGTGACAAGAATATCTGGACTTAGGTATATGTTCAAACTTCCTCTGTGTAAATGTATATTGACTACCTGAATAAATGAACCTGCACTGTTTACATTTCTGACAAGGAAATGTAGCCAAGGGAGGTAACCCATCATATTCACTAGCTCTAGGAGTTGTTTCCAATAACCCTTTCAGCTCACATGTTTTTTTGAAAATAAATTGGGGTTGTTCCTCTACTATATCACTTAATTCCTTGTTTCCTAAAATAACTTTCCAATTAATTGAATTATTTTTCTAATGGTTTCACCCTTAAAACTCATTGGAATCAGGAAACCAAGGTTTTGTTTCCATAGTTTTTATTATTACACTTTTGCTTTTTGACTGTAAAGCCAGATGTTAAAATCTGAGGGAAGTCATTGTTCCTTCTATGTATAACCTGATCTGCTATATTCCTTAATTGTTCTAAGGGGTATCCCCTCTCCACAAACATTTTTACCAAAATAACCTCATTTATAAAGGTTTCATTACTGCTTATCATCCAACTGGCTCTGATGAGTTCCCCATTAAACACGTTTTTCATAAAGGTAGGGTGAAAACTTGTATAATGAAGATAGCTTTTACTAAAAGTTGTTTTCCTATATATGCTACTAACAAATCTTTGCTTCTCCACATCCATAGTAAGAAGTAAATCTAAAAAATTAATTGTGGTACCAAAAGCACTTACTTCAAATTTCAACCATTCAATACTTTGATTGATCTCGTTGACAAAGGCATCAAAATCCTTCCTACCACTCTCCAAAATAAAAAACAAATCATCAATGTACCTTCTGTAGAAAGCCACTGACTTAAAGGAGGGAGGTTTAACTAGGAAATAATTTTCCCACCAGCACATGACTAAGTTAGCAAATGAGGGAGCCACACAGGCCCTTATTTCCATTCCAGAGATCTGTTGGTAAATGTCAGAATTAAAAATAAAAATATTATTGCTTAGTATCAAATCTAGCAGTACTCCAATAGTCTTGACGTCAATACATAAACCTGTTGCAAAGTTGCTAAGAAAAAGTTCAACAAACTCAATTCCTTGCTCCTGATTTATTGAAGTGTATAATGAATTAACGTCCAATGTACAAAGAAACTGTTCCCTACCATTGAACTGATATTTTTTTAGTTGGTACAAAAAAAGAATTGGATTTTTTTACTATTGGATTGAGTATTTTATCTAATAACACTGAAATATTAACTGTTTTATTTCTTGGTGAGGATACTATCGGTCTAAATGGTGGATTATTTTTATTTTTATGTATTTTGGGGATGCAGAAAAGCACCCCCAACTCTGGTTGTTCCACAATGCAAAAATTGTACATGTCTAACAAAAGACAGTTTTGTTGCAACAAATCAGTCAATGTCAAATCAACAAGTTGATATTTACAACGTACAAATTCTTTAAACACTTTTCTATAGCTGTTACCATCATCAGTTAATGCTGACATGCTTTTTATATAATCATCATGCAACATAATAACAAGCCTATTGCCCTTATCAGCCCGCATATATCTGAGATGTTATCTAGACCGTAACTTGTTCAATGCAGCTCTTTCACTATTCTTTAAATTAAAATACTGTTTGTAATTATGAGAATTCTTGTTTGTTGCTAAACAAATAATAAAAAGCATCCTCACACAATCTGTTAAACACACTCAGTGTCCCAGTCAATGGTGGATTAATAACACTTTTCTTTTTGTACATACTATTCTTTATATTCTTTATTCTTTAGAATATACGAACATATTTACAGTATTAGAAAAGGGAAACTAGAAAACGCCCTAGCTAGACATTGTTTAGAAAACCCAGGCCACAAATTTAAATTTAAAGTCATTGACCAAGTTAGAAATGATCCTAGGGGAGATTACCAACCACTTAAGCTAGAAGAAAAAGAACTTATTTGGCAGTTGAAAACCAATGCCAATCAATTCCCAGGACTTAATGAAATGACGTCTATAAAATGTATTCTAAGGCTTAAAAACACAGTCAGGTAGCGGGTATTTTGTATATACACCTATTCAAATAATTATAACCATTGTAGCTTTTGTTTTATATAGGTAGCTACCTTTAGACATATTGTATTTAATTTAATAAAATTTTGCACATATATTTAATTAGAAAGTTAGTGAGTATTCCCCTTGTGTATTTCCATCGAGTGTTTTCCTGGCTAATTTTCATATGGTTTAGACCATGGAGGTACTAGATTTATTAAAACAATTACCATAAAGGTTCCATGCACCAGCTGCCACAACTGAATAAATAATAATAAAAAAGTATAGTGGTTCATAGTTTGCTTCTGCTATTTCAGTTTAAACTTATTTAAATATGGCTATATGATGTAATTTTGGAATTTTAACCATTCTATTTAAATGGATGTTTTTTTAGTCCGTGGTTTCTACTTGCTTAAGCTTAAATATATCATGCAAAGCATATACAAATTGTGTAAACAGATAGGATTGGAATTTATGAAGTAAATTAACCTTAGAGGAATACTTGGAATACGGACAGTATTCAATGTTTAATTTTAACTTATAAATTTTTTATATAACCATGTATCCACCTGTACACCAAATATTTGGCTAGATTTGGTAAGTTATAACTATATTTAGTGTTTGGGAGCAAGTTACTTGTGCGTTTTTCTTTTAAATTCAAATGAAACTATTAATTGATTTATTACGCTAGTCACGTTAGTTTAAAAAGGCTTGTTTGTTAGCCATAACTGAAACGCCTTCTGAAGAAGTCACGCTTTTTTAGTGACAAAAAGTGTATGTGAATTATCACACTTTAGGGTTTTAAGTATCGGATTAATAAAGCAGTTTTTATTCTACTTTTGAAAAACTTGATTTTCCTTGGATTAACAAAGCTACCTATATTCTACGAGCACAGCCAGTGTTGCTAGCAGCTAACAGGTTGGTTCTTTCACTAGTCTATAGTTATTACTGCCACCAGCCAACTCTTTATCAGCTACTTTAAGGCCCTTGACAAAGGGTGTCCAATCTTACTGTATAATGTTGCTATCAATTCAAATGGTAGTTTGACCAAGAGCAAGGCTATTAGGAGTGACCCACAGTGTCACCAAATAAATATGCACGTGCTCTCAGAACTTAAATATGTCTCACAAATATCTACCACAATGGAATGTTTAAACATATTTAATAATAATAAAAGAACAAGACAATACTGAACATATATGTACAGTGATATCAGAGTTCAAAATTACAGGAAATATTTAAAACAACATTGCAGGACAGTCTCAAATAAATAAAGAAAACATCTAAATTATGCTTTGCTATATTCCTGGCTATATCTAGAGAATTACTATTGTCTAGGTAACTTACTTACAGAGCAAGCAAGGCAGATGTGGTGAGTGGGTCTTCCAGTTGATAGTGTCAGGTCAAAGAAAAATACAGAATACTCAGTCTCTCTCAGAGATTTCTTAAATTAATATCTCAAATATTACTGCTGGGATACCTTGCAGGATGACATCCCTTCTTGTCATCTGACTCTATCCCAGGTAAAGCCCACATAGATGCAGCTGGTAGCATTTAGCATCTATCTTTAAAAATACATAAACAAGGGCTTTTCTTAGATCTAAGGCAGATCCTAGATGTCATAAAACAATAAGCACTTCCAAGACAATACAAAAAACTTCTAGTTCTAGACATTGTATATGTTACTGCACTGAAACTGAAAGATAGCATCCTTTTAATTTAAGCTATTTTTCTGAAGTTAACCTCTTGTGTTAAAGTTTCCCCTGCTAATATATATACATTTAAACAGTTACAATACTGTATATACATGTATGTTCTTTTCCAGTAGGGTACTCTCTGGATACTTCTTTAAGCTCAGTACTTTGTAAACCCTTTTCAACACACACTTCTGTACCAGCAGTTTGATATACACATAATATACAGTTCTAATACATTTGTAAAACAAGCATATGAATCATGTTGATATTCACAAATGACATATAATTATTTACAAAATTCCAGACAGCTGGGCTGGCACTATCTCCTTTCATGACAGAATCATGATGTTTTTATATGTACTGGTGAATCTTCATTATTTATTTACTATATCTATTGAAATTCACTTAAATTATTGTTTAATTTTAGTTCTTAATATTGGAAGCTCCAGTGTGTGCATAACAGAGACAATCAATTCTATTAACTTTAATTGACAGCAACGTGAACAATAGGTTAAGTTTTTCAGTATATATATATATATATATATATATATATATATATATATATAAATAAAAACTGTGTGTACTTGATAATGTTATTCTGATGAAGTCTCAGAGAGAGGTGAAAGTGCTCAATTCTAATAAATTCTAATTCACGTTTTCTTCATATTCATTTGTTTATTTGTAGCACCAGCCTCCTTCACTGATACACTACACCTTTGGTTGTTAGTTTTTTATATAGCGTATATACATCAACTAGTGCCTTAGTATATCTATATAAATATAAACAAGAAAATATGTTGGCTTAATGACAAAGATAAATAAAACTCTAGCTACAGTCCAGATAACTTAGGTTTAACTAGCAGCCTGACTGATTAAGGCAGAAGAGATGGAGAAAGCAGTAGTGATTAGTCAGCAAATGCTTACCTCTTTCATGGGGATAGTGCTGGAACATGCTGACAGAATTACAAAATCATATACTGAAATGGTAAATATGACCCAATATTCCATGTATGTGGGAGGCAGGCATATCACCATGTAGGCTGTGGTGGCTGCTGTGCAAAAACATTGCAAACTCACCTAAGTACATAGCCATGAATGTCATGTTAGGGTAGAGTAACAGATCTTATACAAGTACCATGTGTGATGTGGCAGGCTTGTACACTTCCCTTTGCCTCCCACAAATATATGATCCCAATCCTAATTTCCTCCTTTACCAAACTATCCCAGCATCTGATGTCCCTAATCTGTTAGAATTAAATAGTGGAATTCCAGGAAATAATGGGAGGTGGTGCCTAGCAGTTTATAGTAAAACTGCTGTGTGTGGGTACTGAAAAACAAACACAAAAAAATACATTAAGATGTAGGAAAAAGTGAGGGATTAAAGAATGGGTCAATGTGAATAGAGGATAAACAGGAGGAATATAACAGAGATGCTACAGTGTAGACAGGAAGAATGAAACAGACATGCCTGATGTACCCTGCATGTTGGCCAGCAGCTTCAAAGTAGCACATGATGTTGTCTCTGTATGTGATGAGGGAGCCTCACAAAAGAATAAGAGGCTTGGGTTGATGACAGACTAGGACTGGAAAGTAGTCAGTAGAAGGCCAATGGAAAGGATAAGGTAGGAGAAGATATGGGTAAGACTGACAGAGGAAAAGGAAATGAAGGTAGAGGTTATCAGAAGAATACATGTAAGTGGAAGCAACACATAGTAAGGTGAAAGGAGATAGTAAGACATAAAGCTGTGAAAGACAGGACAAGGAGATGGAAGCCAGCAAAGCCAGAGGTACAGTTACAGACAGTAGTTGTAATATGTGATGATGGGAGCCAGAGAAGGCCATGAGATCCAACACCAAAGCAGAGAACAAAAAAGATTGGACAGGTAGGGGGTACAGCCGAAGGCGTAGGGAAGAAAAAGAGACAGAACATTGAAAAGGGCTTGTAGGAATACTAAAGGGATCAGATGCAACAAATGGAGAATGGTAACCAGTGTGGACAGTGAGTAGGGATGGGAGTTGAAGAACTGCATGGGAGTAAGTAAATATGATGGCTAGAGTTATGGAGCTGGGTAAAAATGAAATGAAAGCCACTGTGGAAAAAAGAGGATGTTGTTGACTGGAGATGCACATAATATGGGAAATAAGAAACTTTCAAAAGGAGGATAACAAAATAGATTACAGTGAAACTTCTTTTAGAGCACAGACTTAGTAAGATATGGGAAGGGTTCATCAAGGTGGTTACCATGGTGAAGTAGAAGATGCATGCTGGGATGCATAGAAGAAAAAAAACTTTGTCAGATGAGGTAAATGAGGTAGGAGCATGTAGCTCTAGGGAGGTGACAGATGCTTGAAGGGGAAGCTGAAGCAGAAGAGGAGACCTATGTCAGCAGCAAGCATATCATAGAAAGAAAGGGCAAGACAGTGGACTGACAGTTTGTGGCACAGAATAAGGGGGAAAGGCGTGTGACTAGTAAGAGGATAGGAGTAGAGTGTGCAATAACACCAGCTTTGTATGTGTGATAGGCTCATTTTTAGCCAAGAAAGACAACACTGCTTAGAGCTGGAGCTACTAAGACACATCTTAATAAATAACTGTAATTTTAAACTATGATGGACAAGAGATGGGTGTGAAGAATTAGAAGGGAAGGGTAAGTACTTCAGCAGTATAAAGAACAGCTAAAAGGACACAGAACACAGCAAGGGATAAAAAGGGATGACTTGGAGCAGGGCTGGGGAGTATCAGTAGAGAATATAATGAGTCTGGGTAAGAAGATAGAGGAATGTGTTTAGTGATACCATAAGGGGAGGGAAGAT
Source organism: Protopterus annectens (assembly GCF_019279795.1). NCBI lineage: Eukaryota > Metazoa > Chordata > Ceratodontiformes > Protopteridae > Protopterus > Protopterus annectens. The sequence continues at coordinate 763,264,290 of NC_056746.1, forward strand.
AATATAGGTATCAGAGAATCATCAGCTAGTGACAACAGATGTTAGGAGATGGAGGTGCATTGGGACAAACTGTTCAGTAAAGAAAGATAATGATAAAGAATTGATAAAGGTGCTGTGTATTTATACCTACCTAAGACCCTGCTATTACTATTTAGGTCCCTCCCCTCCTTGCCTGGATACCAACTTCTTTAGTCATCCTATTTCTTCTATATCACTTCCTGTATTTCACTTCCTATACTTCAAAGGTTACCTTGAAATCATCACTCCCTATATTTTTAATCAACTTTATGTCTCCACCCTCCTCAAATTATCACCTACTTTTCATGTTCTAGAAATAACTATTAGTAATGTTCATTACCTTCACTAAACATCTTGCTCATATATCTAAGTACCCCTCTACTCTTTTATCATCATAGCTCACACCTGTCTCCCCAGTTCTAAAATCCCCTACTCTTACCTATTCTACACATACATTATCAGCCATCCCTACTCAGACAAAATTGTATCCAACTTATGTAACTTATCACCCTACCTCCTATACAGATACATAACTGTCTATTTCACCACCTACTCTTGCAAGGGTAAATATAAGCCCAATAGGAACTTTTCATTACGCCCTTTACTTTGCTTACATTAGCAAATTATTTCCCTATGTAGATCAAATCCAGGCCCATACTGCTCATTTCTTTCATTCCCCTTACCTCTCTTGCATCTGTATCCCCAAGAAAGGTAAAAATCTCCTCCATCAACATTAGAAGTATAGTTAACAAAGTAGCAGAATTCCACAGTGGATCTCTCATTACTCTCCTGACACTGTCAATGTCATTGAAACTTGGCGTAAGCCACACATCAAAGGCTCTGAAATTCTTCCTCCAGGCTATAATATTATACACACTGACAGATTAAAGAAAAATGCTGGTGTTTTAGCCATTCTATTTTCAAACCCCCTCCATCTGTCCCCATGCTTTGTCCCACTTACATTTCACTCTGTGGAGATACTAATTTCTAAACCAAAACTAAACAATCATAAAACTTTATGTATCATTGCCCTGTATATCCTGCAAGACACTCTAAACTGGATATCAAATTCTGTATCCTGTGAAAGTATAATCATTGGTGATGTTACCACTGACTGGCAGCACCTTTCAACAGACTATTCCTCAGAGAGCATCAACCTATATGGATTTAAACAACTTATAACCTCACGTACTCTGAGAGTCTGGCTCCATTTTAAACTTTTAAACATTTAAACTGGATCCTAGTTTCAAATTCTAAATAAACAGCTCTCTCAGAACCCTTCCAGACTCACTCAGTGGTCACTATTACTATGTCTAGAAATTAATAAATCGCAACTGTAAAAATAAGCTTCTTAAAGATTGCTGTGACCTTATCAAGTTTAAACCTAATGTTTTCAATAATGTTATTCGACCCCTTACCTGGTCTAGTCTTTACAGCTTACCTCTGGATGATGCTGTACTTAAATTCAAGTCACTGTTTCTCAATACCTGAAATAGCCTTGCACCCATCAGAAGAAAACCTCTTAAATCCGCCCAAACTCAATGGCTATCCCACACTAGTCGCACACTAATCCACAAGAGAGAGACAAACTTTGGCAAAATTGGAAAAGATTTAAATCTCCTATCCACCTTCAAACTTATAAGTATTTCTGTAACCTTGCTAAAATTCAAGTTACTACTGATAAAAAAAACAGTATTACTTAAATCTACAAATAAATCATAAAAAAATCCCATTAAATTTTGGTCCACTGTTAACAAAATCTTATACCCAGGAACTCTCACTGCCCTCAACCCTCGCCCATATGCCTCTCCCATACAAACTGCTAATAAATTTAACTTCTAGTTTATAGATGCCATTGCTACCCTAACAAAAAAGCTAATGCAAGCTCATGACAGCCCACTTCCAATAAACCTCCTTTATGTTTAAAAGTTGTCTCCACCTTGCATCTAAAATGCTTACTCAGTAAGCTCAAGCCCTGCACACCCTCCAGTGGCAACCTACCTACAAAATATCTAATCTACTGCCATTGCTTATCCAGTCTCCATCTTTATCAATAGATCGATTTAAAAATCGCATGTCCCATCTTTCTTGAATCTAAATCAATCTAATTCTAAATCATTGCTATCTTACCCACCTCCCCAAATGATAGTACAGTGCATACATCATAAAATCTTACAATGCCGTCTTCAAGAAAATCTACTAACCTCTACCGAACATGGTTTTCACCCGTATCATAGCACAAAAACTGCTCTGGTTGCCTTCGTAGATATCATCAAAGCTAGAGATAATAATAACTTGATCTCTTCTCTATCCTTAGATCTCTTCAAAACCTTTGACACAGTCTCTCACTCCAAATTGCTCTCTAAAATCTTTGCACTTGGTCTAATAAAACACTCAGTTCCATAGCTATCTTTCTCAGCAGCAAAAATCTGTAAAATGGCTCTATACATACTTCTCTTTTCTCTCAGTTAATAGCCATGTATTCTAAGGCTCTATCTTTTGACCTCTTCTCTTTAACATCTTTATTAATAATGTATACATTTCCTTCCAACAAGCTTCCTTCATCCAGTACACCAATGACTCCACCCTCATCTGCTCTTCAAAAACTATTTCCCATTTACACTCCATTAGTCAAAATGTCTTCAACTCCAATGAACACTGGTTCTGTGAAAACCAACCCTTTTTAAATCCCAGTAAAACCAAACTATTACACTTTCTCACAAATATCTAACACCTCTCAAAAAAAGCTTCAAAATAACTTCTCTGAAGCACACCAATATAGAAGTTGTGTCTCATACTAAGTTACTAGACATCACAACTGATGATCAACTGAAATTTGATCTTCATGTATAAAATTATATATAAAAACACATCAAAAACTTAGTATGCTGTACAGATCTAAAAAATTCCTCACCAACTCATCCAGGGTCACACCGGCAAATTATAGCAATAACCCACGCCTGGGTGTGGGTAATGTGGGATTTACCCACGGTTGGCGTGGTTTGGTCCCGAGGCGGCCGAGGACCAAACAAAGACAACCATGGGTAAATCCCACATTACCCACACCCAGAAGTGGGTTATTGCTATTATACTATGACATTATTTAAGAAAAGAAATAATTACTTTTCTTAAATAATGGCATTGTATAATGCCTCTTTGCTGCCCTTCCGCAGCTGTCTGGTATCTGCGGCAGTTCTGATGTACTGCACATGTCTACGCAGTACATCAGAGCTGCGGCCAAAAGCAATGGAGAAAGCAAGATCTCCGTTGCTTTTTACTGTCTCGCTATGTTAAATGGGTTTAACATAGCGAGACAGCTTTAAAATAAGCAACGGAGATGTCCGTTGCTTATTTTAAAGCTGTCTCGCTATGTTAAACCCATTTAACATAGCGAAACAGTAAAAAGCAATGGATATCTTGCTTTCTCCGTTGCTTTTTTTTTTTTTAAACCTGTCTCACTATGTTTACAACATGCACGCTGGCCAATCAGCGTACGCGTTTTGGAATATTAATGGGGGTCATGGTATAAACATTTCTTCTCTCCTGTATGCCTCATCAATTCTTACTAAAAGTTAGATCTTCTTCACAGAAATAGAACTATGTTATAACAAGGTAGCTAGGTTTGCAACCAATCTGCCATATAAAAGCCATTACTGCTGTCCTCTGAAAATAATAAACTGGCTTGAGTTGCCAAGTTACCTAAAGTACACCCATCTTCTTCCCGAAAATGATATATAATGCTTTCCACTGTCCATCCATCATTCTCAAACAGTACTTTCCTAACTGGTTACTTCAGTCATCTCAGGAACAGCTTCTTGTAATCCATAAACATTAAAAAAAATAAAATAAAAAAATAGGACATACCTTATATGCCTGCATAGTAGCCAAAACTTGGAACAATATTCCTATAACATTAAATCAGCACCTATAAGTCCCATTTTAAAGTACCCCCTTAAACAATACCTTCTCAACGCCATGCTCTGCAATTGTCTTTCTCAAGGCTGAAATGACTCCTTTTTCCTCCTTCCCGTATTCCTTCTCTTAAACACTCTCTCTCCCCTTTCTTTCTCATACTCCTTCTTCCTTGCAATCTACTATACACCTACTTTCTCTTTACTGCTCTTAGTTCCTACCCTTATTTCTCTTATTTCCTTCTGTAACAGCATCTTTAAATCTTCCTTTAACCTCCTTTTC
>NC_056746.1:763273501-763318501 GCF_019279795.1 Protopterus annectens
AGGGGGCCCACTCACATGAGGAGTTTACTGAACGGCATTTTCGTTGTAATGCAATTTAGTGATTTTTTTCCGTTTGATGATTGAACATAGACCCCAGATAAAGGACTGATCTGAAGACTCTTTTTTTTGCCTTGACCTAGTCCTTGGAAGAAGATACTCGGAATGGAGTCCTGTCCAGAACTACAAATACCTTAAGCAGCACACTGAACCTCCCTGATGTGGTTCATATCTGAAGCAACCATACTTCATGATCACATGAAAGACAAATCTTATCTGTCAGGAATAAAGTATAAACAACTTAAAATTTCTTACAAACAAATATGGAAAAGTCACCATTGAAGGTTGTTTTTAATAAACAAAGAAATGGTGGCATTATTCATTCCAGAATAATACAAGTAAAATGCTTTGGGGGTTGAATGAACATTTAATGCCCCCATCTATTCATGATTGTTCTATAAGTGTGTGTGTGTGTGTGTGTGTGTGTGTGTGTGTGTGTGTGTGTGTGTGTGTGTGTGCGCGCGCACGTGTGTGTGTGTGTTTCTGTGTGTTTGTGTGTGCGCACACACGTGTGTATGTACTGATCATCAAATCACCCATTTATTATTCCACTGCTGTGAAGTCCCCAGTGTGAGGGTGAGAGCCAAAAAGTGTCACAGTCATTCAAGCAGCATTGGAGGTTGTTCATACCTTTCCTGGTATCCCAGCAATGAACGTCACTTGTTGATGATGTAAGCACCTGTGCCATTGTGGGGAATTCTATAATCTCTCTGTGCATGTGGGTGCTGCAATCAATGTGTCATGAGGGCCACATTCATCAGCTTGGCAGCACCAAGTTTATCACCTTAGTCTTAACCATTTCAATGATCTGCAAGTCTCTGCCTCCTCGGTTGTGATTAGCTGACTAGAACAACCTCTCCTATGTCCAAGATGGTGAGCTAGTATCAGCCACTCAGTCTCATCCTCCTTTACATGGCTCTTCCAACATCTGAACTGCTACTTACCATGGGTTATCTCAGTCTTTGTCAAGGCTTCACCCACATGCACCAAAGGGTTGGGCCCACTGAGTTGCTATGCTTCAAAGATTTTGAAATATACTTGTGATTGTCTCAAATCTTGCCTTGTTTTACTTGCTTGAAAATAAAATACATTGAATACACTGGCATTATGTAATATTCAGACAACACTATTTTAGTTGTGTTTTTGTTTTTTTTTTCTCTCTGGTATAATTCTTATGAGTTACAACCAATTCCTAGAGTTTACTAGGCACAGGGTGTTTTAATGGAAGTAGATTACCAGATCACACATGCACATGCACCTATGGACAACTTAAAAGTCACCAATGTAACTACCAAATGTCAAAGGAATGTGGGACAAAACTGGGGTGCCAGAAAAAAAGCACACACACAAACACAGGGACCATTGACATGACACCCCAACCCCATGTGGAAAAATGGGAAAAAGGAAGTTAATGATGATGTGGCATGTCACGGAGGTCATGCAGACTTCAGATAGAAGGTATTCCAGATGAGAACGGACCCAGTCATCTGGTTTTGAGGTGAGAATGCTATCCAGTTCTCCAATTGCTATTCCTAGTGGAACATATTTTCCGTATCTTATTAATTAATATAAACAGTTTGGCAATAAGAGATCCCAAATTGAGATACAAACTCAGCAAAAACCCAGTTTCAGTGCAAGCCTAGGAAGAAAAGCTCCACAAGGAAATTACACATAGTGTATAACTTAGTAATCATTTCTTATATCTATAATTCACAAATAATTAGCATAGATTGACATATGTTTAGTACAATACTAACAAAAATTAAAATTAAATATAAAGAGAAGAGTTTGCATTCTAAGTACCTTGAGAGAAGTAGAGAGTTGCAAAAAGGAAATATTAGTGGGGTGATGTTATATTAAATAGATGGATCAGATGGGAATAAACAGTAGTAGAGATAATGTTGAATGTATGTAGAGCAAAACATTACTGGGATATATGTATAGGCAATGGGGTGATCAGTCAGTGCACAAGACGAGTGAAAGACTGAAAGATATCAGTTTGGTCAGTAACTGTATGGATGGAAACAGATATAGTAACATGGGTAAAGCAATGTGGAAACTGAAGTTATTGGTAAGAATGTTCTATGGTAGAGACTAACCAGGAGAGCAAGAAGCATTAGACAAAATAATTCTCATGAAATTTCAAACTAACTCAAACTTTGGAGTTGTTACTCTAGTCCCATAAGAAGAGCTTATGAAGTCTTCAAAATGCAAGCATCATTTTTATCTATCATCAAATTTGTTTCAAATTTGAATGTTGCAACCCACCAACCAAAAGAATGAACATAAGCCCATAAACCTTGTTATAAAGACTGAAAAACCTAATGACAGTCATGCCAGTCTCTTGAAAATAAATGTAAAGTACATACAATTTTTCAGGACATTTATTGTTAGACTGGTATTTTATTGAAATCCTGTTTGGAACAGACAGTGAGCACCATTATTGAGAAGAATTAACCTGAAGCTGACACACCACCCCTTTCTCTACAATAAGCAAAATAAGCAGGCTACAGTGGTCAGTTATTCTGAAACACAGTCTCACAACAAGATAAAGAAACCGTTGAACATGACAAAGCACCATAGCCATACTTATTTCAAAATATAAAATACAAAAGAGACCAAAGTGTAACCACATCAAAACACAAAATTGCGTTGCTATTAGAACACCACAAACCCAGTGATTCCTGAGTGCCTTCATTCCTTTATTGCATAAAACAGAACTTCATCAGACAATTAAACAGTTAAAACTTCACTTTATACAGTTAAATCGCACCAGTCCAAATACTCCATCAATTAAAATGCTATTGCAATTTCAAGAACCCCTCAAGAAAGAAGACATATAAAATAAGTAGAATAAGTTATACTCAAAATTAGCAAAATTAACAAGTTTCTGTAAAAAAATATATGTACATGAATTATAATGCAATAATAATAATTATCAAAACTAAAATCACAAAAATAGTAAAAATAGGAACCAGTTGATATATATGCACTCACCAAAATGTTGAGCCAATAACACAACACACAAACTCTTCATCTTTTGTCTGCTCTCACAGATAAAATGCTACTAATGGAAGTTCTAGCACTGATACCTGGAGTTGTGAGGCGTTAAGTAAAATCTGCCAATATAATTCACTAAATTCCAGGTATGAAGACCAGTTCCCTCCCCAACTGTTCCTAGGCACCTTCTCCAAAACACAGAAAACAAACTTTTTAAAATAAGTAGACGTGTTCACATGTCTATAAAGTGCGTTAGTGTTGTCTTTCTTCCTAATTGCATAAATATGTTTGCACATTCTTTTCCTAAGTTGATTTTCTGTCTTGCCAATATAAAAAGAGCTGCAAGACAAACAGGTAGTGATATATATTACCCCTTTGTATTACAATCGCAGGTTCCTGGTACTGTAAATACTTTGTTATAGTTACTAGTAGTGATGTTGGTGGTTTCATACGTATATACTGGCACACTCTGCAGGCTCCACATTTTCTCATTTTCCCTGATTGACAGTAGCCACCCTTATAGGTTAGGTTCATAGGTTCATACTAGGCTATCTGCCCTGGGGCAATTATAAGCCTAGCCCAATTTTGTTTGGCTTATGCCACCCCTTGATTTGAGTATACTGTGCCCTTTTTATGGTTAAGTTTACTGTGCCTCTGTCTAATAGTGACACAGAAGTAATCCCCGGAACAAACCTACGATCCCCCATCCACTCATCAAGATTCTTCTTGAAGAGATTCAATGAGGTGCTCCGCCTAACATGAATTGGAATTCTATTCCAGAGCGAAGGGAGCCTCTGGGTTATGAATCTGTCCCTCCAGCAAGTCCTATTTATTTCTGTGCTGAGGTTCAAGTCCCTCAAGCATGTGGCTCTAGGGGATTTAGATTTACTGAGGTGGAGCATGTCCATTAATTCTGGATTGGACATAGCTTTATATGTCAGGCATAGATCGCCTCGAAGTAGGTGGTATGCAACTGAGTAGAGCTGGCATTTTTTTAACCGAGCAGCATATGGCATCTGTTTGAGTCCCTTGATCCTCTTGGTGAGGTACTTTTGGGGTCTTTCTAATTACTGCAGGTGTCGGGTAAGGTACATCCAAAAAGGGGTATTGTATTCTATGATGGGCCTGATGAGGGATGAATAAAGGGGCACGATTACCTCTCTTGATCTAGATGTGAATCCTTTCATGATGAGGTGGGCCATGTAAAAGGTCTTTCTAACCACTTTGGCAATGTAGTTGTCAAAGGAGAGATTGCTATCAACTTGGGTCCCCAGATCCCTAATTACTTTCTCTGTACTTAATGGTTTATTGCCTATGTGGTAGTTTGTGGGCACATTGTTTTTGCCAAAGGGTATGACTACACTTTTTGGCATTTAGCTTTAGACCATGGCTCTGGCACCAGTTATCCGTCTCTGTGAGACCTTTTTAAAGGATGTTTGTGTCAGCTGGAGAGTCGATATTGGCACCCAGTTTGCAGTCATCTGTGAACTTGGTGAGCCATAGTCCTCCCACGTTGGCCTGTACCTCGGAAAAGTATATACCGAACAAGAGCGGTCCCAGGACAGAACCTTGTGGGACACCACTTGTGACTGGTTTCAAGTCTGACATGGCTCCAGCAACTCTCACTCTGTGGGTTCTGTCTTTGAGCAAGTTTGTGACCCATCTTGTGACATAGGGGTTTATATTTAAGCTGGATAGCTTATCTATGATGCCCGCGTGGGTATTGTGTCAAATGCCTTTGCTAGGTCTAGATAGGCTGTGTGGACTATCTTCTCTTCATCTATGGCTTTGGTGACTGTTTCAAAGAAGTCAACCAGGTTCAAAAGGCAGGATCTGCCCTTGATGAAGCCGAATTGGGTAGGATCTAGTGTCTGTAGGTCCCTGATGTCTTTGTTTATGAGCTCCATGATGATCCTCTCCATAGCCTTGCAGACTAAGCTAGTCAAGCTTATGGGGCGATAGTTTCCAGGGTCCGTGGAAGCTCCACCTTTGTGGAGTGGGACCACTGTTGCTGTACGCCATTCTGTGGGCACATATCCTGTAGTGAGGCTGAGATTGTACAGCTGTTTTATTTGAGGGATTAATTCTTCTCGGAGTTCATGTAGGACGCAACCCAGGACACTATCTGGTCCCATAGAAGTAGTGTTTTTTGCTTTGGAGAGGGCAGCCTTCACCTGAGCATCAGAGATGTTTGGGAGGCAGCCCCCTGCCGGGATAGACACTTGCTCTTTTGGGGAGGAGGGGGTGGAGAAGTTTGCACTGAATCTGTCTGCAAGGATATTGGCGATGTCTGTGGGTTCAGTGTATTTTTTGGCGTTTAGAATCAACTCAGAACAAGTCTGGGAGTTGTATCCCAGGTTCCTAACATAACTGAAAAAAGCCTTATGATTGTCTTTAGTGTCCTGTGCAATTTTTTTCTCAAAGCTGGCCTTGGAGGATTTTATGAGGGATCGTAATGTTTTGCTAGTACTGATCAGAGATGCCTTCCCTATTAGGGATTTTGCTCTATCATGTAGTATCTTCCTCCTTCTGTTGTACAGTCTATTTATGGCTGGGGTCCACCAGACTGGACGCCTGCCTTTGGATGATTGGGTCTTGGTTTTGTTTGGGATAGCTTGATCCATGCATTCCCGGAGATGTCCGTAGAATGCGTCTATATAGGATTCTGCAGTTTGGGCCATAGTTTCCACTGGCCCTGGGACCTTGAAAGATTTCACTTCGGTTTTGAGAAGTGAGAAGTTCGCTTTTGAGAAGTTTTTCACTGTGGATTTCTGGGCTAGGGGTGGGGTCGGGATGTGGATAACAAGTGAAATTAATTTATGGTCTGATCTTACCAATGAAGGATATACTTCTGGTATGGAGCATAGAGTCCCCATGTTGGTAATGATCAGGTCTAGTATGTTATCCCCTCTTGTGGGAGTGGTGACTAGTTGTTCCATAGCATTTGAGTTTATAATTTCCAGGAACCTTTGGGCTAAGGTGCTGGGGCTTGAGTAGTGCTCCCAGTCTATGTTTGGGTAGTTCAAGTCACCCAATATAATGGTGTTCGGAGAGATCTTCATGTTCTCCAATGTTTTCAGGAAAGCTGAGTGGGATTTTGAGAGGGTGGTCTGTAGGATGCTATAAACTGAAAAGCAGTTTTGCCCACTGTTAGTTGCACATGGATGGTCTCCAATACTTCATGCAATGCCACTAACCTGGATGTGTGGATATCCTTGATAAATATGGAAACTCCCCCTCCTTTTGTGGTTTGGTCTGGGTTTTGGGGCTGAAAAGCATGATATGAGGTATAACCTGGTAGTGCTGGGGTGCTCTCTGTTGCCTTGAACCAGGTTTCTGTCACTGCACAGATATTGATGTTCTCCATACTGAGGAGAGCTTCGAGTGCGTGCATCTTGAGGTTAAGACTTCTGGCGTTTAGCAGCATTACCCTTAGTTTCTTGTACCTTGATCTGTCTATGGAGGTGGGTTTGACTTTTGAGCCTTGCCTAAAAAAGGCACTATGGGGGTGGCCAGAGCCTTTGCCAGTATCCGAAAGCCCAGTGGTGACAGGTGCAAGCTGTTCCTAGCGAAGCAACGTGGCTTGTTGAGCATGTCATCCCAGGCTGATAGACACTGGATCCCCTTTGAATGACACCAAAATTTTAGCCAATTGTTAAAATCGTTCATTTTGTCTTTGTACTGTGGCATCATTCTAGGTGAGGGTAAGATGCTGCTCAAGGTCAGGGTCATACTGGCCTGGGCTACATGATCAGAGAGCTCCTCTATGTCTCTTTTCATGTAGTCCAGGGAGGTACGTCTCAGGTCATTCACACCAGCATGTGCAATGACTGTGTCATATTTGTATTTGCTTTGGAGTGACCTGAGTGCTTGTATTATGTGGCGGATCCTAGCGCCCGACAGGCAGCTCACTGTGACCTTCTCCTTGTTCAGCCTGGTGAGTGGGACGTCAGTGTGTCTGACAATAGAGTCACCTATTACAAGAGTATCGGGTGTGTTATTCAGCCTTAAGGGCTGTGGCTGCTTGGCACACTGACTTTGTGGGCTATGTGGTGTGCGTGTTTTGTTTTGGGGTGGCATTTGCTTGGATGTCTGCTTTGGAGGTCTCTGTTGCTTAGGTAGATTTTTATTTAGATCCTCTGAGTATGTTTTAGGGTATTTATGTGTTTGGTTCGCTGATGTGGTGGGACTATGTGATACTGGAATTGTGTTGTGTGAGGTTACCTTCTCCTCCTGACTGGTTATACCAGTTTTGAGATGAGAGAGCTCAGCCTCCAGTTTGGCTATATGGTTGCATCTCTCACATATATTTGAACCTGTTTGGAGGAGGAGAGGGTTGTCCGTATACATGAGACAGTTGTAACATTGCCTCAAAACTCCCAGATTCACCAACTGGGCTGGAGAGAAAACCATTGACTGACCTTTGGACATGCTAGAGTAATATAGGGAACTGAATTAAGATGGTCCAATAGGGGACAAGGTAATCGTAGAGAGTATAAGAGTAAGTAGTGCTTATGGTTTAATAGTGCTAACTTGTAAGATTACTTATTTGGACCAGTGAAGGGCCTTAGAATGAGAATATGGTGTTTAATTTGAGAGATAGAGCAGTTCTAAGGGAAAAAGTGAAGAGTAGACTTTGTGGAGCCAGGAATAGTTTAAACCCAATTAGGCGGCACTGCCCGTTATTGCGCTATGCACAAAAACGTGCAAAACCGCGCAAAACAGGGTTTTAAAAGAGGAAGCTCAAGGAGTTTGGAATTGACCGAAAATGGCCAATAAAACTACAGTTTCAAGGCAGTAACCACTCCCACAGGGGCAGGCAGGCTGCTCAATGTTTATCACTGCCACTGATGAACAGAGAGACTTCCCTTTAGTCCAAGCAAAAAATGGCCTCCAAGAAACTTACAAGCAGTTCAGAACAGCAAGCCTGTAACTGAACTTTTTTAAATCTCAGAAAAGTGGGAAAAAAGTAAGATTTTTTTGTTTTTTGTTTTTTTTAAAGATAGCAGAGGTTCACAAGTATCAACAAGTTATAACAGTGCAGTAAATGACCCCACACTTGAGTGCTAGGCCAGAGACAGATAAAATGCAAGTTTTAAGAAAAAAACAATTTTAAAAATAAGTGCAAACAGGAAATTCAGTAAACAGCTCTAGGTTGTGTTCTAAATACAGTTACCAATGCAGAAATCAAGTTTAACAAGACAGAAAATGCTCAAAGTAGGTGGCTATGCAGAAAAACATAGCAAAATAATCTGAAGAAAATACTTAAAATCTCAAAAGTGGCTCCTTTCTTCTCTCAGCGTTTTCTCCTCTTGGTGGGTGCTTCACCAACAGCCAACAAGTCTGAAAAGACGCCCAAACTATGAGGCAATCAGGTTTTAAGAGAGGAAGCTCAAGGAGTTTGGAATTGACCCAAAATGGCCAATAAAACTACAGTTTCAAGGCAGTAACCACTCCCACAGGGGCAGGCAGGCTGCTCAATGTTTATCACTGCCACTGATGAACAGAGAGACTTCCCTTTAGCCCAAGCAAAAAATGGCCTCCAAGAAACTTACAAACAGTTCAGAACAGCAAGCCTGTAACTGAACTTTTTTAAATCACAGAAAAGTGGGGAAAAAAGTAAGATTTTTTTTGTTTTTTGTTTTTTTTTTAAAGATAGCAGAGGTTCACAAGTATCAACAAGTTATAACAGTGCAGTAAATGACCCCACACTTGAGTGCTAGGCCAGAGACAGATAAAATGCAAGTTTTAAGAAAAAAAATACTTTAAAAATAAGTGCAAACAGGAAATTCAGTAAACAGCTCTAGGTTGTGTTCTAAATACAGTTACCAATGCAGAAATCAAGTTTAACAAGCCAGGAAATGCTCAAAGTTGGCGGCTATGCAGAAAACCTTAGCAAAATAATCTGAAGAAAATACTTAAAATCTCAAAAGTGGCTCCTTTCTTCTCTCAGCGTTTTCTCTTCTTGATGGGTGCTTCACCAACAGCCAACAAGTCTGAAAAAAGCACTATTTTTTCAAACATGTTTTTTATATTCCTTCCTCTCTGAAAAACTATTTTAGATGATGCACCCAGTTTGTTTTGTTAGCCCAAAGGCATTGAAATCAGTATTTCAATTCTTTTCAATAATGTTCCTAGTAATATTTGAAGTTTAGTCATAGGTCAATACACAGGTAAAACCTGTGTCAATATCCCTATTGCTAGATGTAGATTGAGACTAAGGATGTTGCATTGAGGGGCATAATTGTTAGGATGTCACAGTAGGGGGGGGCATAATTGGTGTGCCTACCCTTCAAGACTAAAGACTCTCAGTGGTCCAGCAATTGTTTCGGATAATTTCTTTGTCTAAACATGTCTTTTAAGTTACTCAGTTCTTGACAGAAACAAGGATCCTCAGTGATTAATCTAGAAAGCGCAATCATTTGACCCTTGAGTAAGTTCTTTTTCTGCCATAGTGGGTGGTCACTGTCAAAATGGAGAAAACTATTAGAGTAGGTTGGTTTTCTCTAAATAGAAGACCCAACCTGCCTATCTAAGATGTTTTTGTATAAATTAATATCAAAGTAATCACAACTATCAGTATCAACATTGTATATGAATCTCAAAAAACTACTAATGCTGTTGATGTATTCAATAAATTAGGGGATTCTTTCAATGTCATCATCTCATAAAATAAGTATAGCATTCAGATGTCTGAAATACTTATAGATAGACTCCATAAACATAGTTTCAAAAATAAACTTTGTTTCCCAATGCCATAATACTATGTTGGCAAAGACGGGGGCAGAGGGGGCTCCCATGGTCACCAATTGATTTGCTTAAAGTGTTCCTCCTCAAAGAAAACAAAGTTATTTATTGCTTAATACGATATCCGTGAGTAGTGTCAAAACATAAGAAGAATCTTGTGCTATACCAAGACCGTGTATTAATTCTTCCCTAACGTACTCCATGCCTTCATCATGGGGTATAGTTAAAAGCAAATCTTTAACATCAATGCTAAGAAAAACTAAATTCTCCTTAAATATGCAGTTAGCTAAACTCTGTAAAAATGCCATGAATCTTTGAGAACATAATGTCTGTTATCAAAAGATTCTTTTAAATGTATAGCTATAAATTTAACAATAGTCTCTGGTTTTGAGCCATTGGCAATGACTATTGTTGTCATAGGGGGATCCAAAAAGAACTTGCATATGTTCGGAATCCCAGAAAGTTTTTTTTTCACTTTTAAATAGTTCATTTCAAAATATCTGATAGCTACTTTTATATGTCCTGTAATGCATAATAGTCTACTGTATACTGTATATTATGTGTGATTAACGTGACCGCCTCCATATTGCATAGGTTGCTAATAACATTATGAAGAAAATAACATTATGAAGAAAAATGTTGTGGAAACCCAACATTATTTATTTATTATTTATTTGACATTTGTTGATTGGGTTGAGCGGACTGAGCCAAGGCCCTTTTTCAGTGGAGACCCAGGGAGAAAAGCTCCACAAGTAGTACAGACAAATAGTATAACAAGTCTAAATTGTATAAACAAACAGAAACAGGTAGTATAATAAATGCAAAAGTGTGCACATATATAGCAGAACAAATCCAAAGTGAAAACAATTGTACATCAGAAGTTATATACAAGTATAAACCACAGTACTATGAGTAGTACAGTAGCAAAAGCAAATATTAACATATATGTATACATGTAACAAAATATGTAGATTAGGAAATACAATTCGTACATCAGAAGTTGTATATAAGCATGTACCATGGTACTTTGAGTGGTGCAGGAGCAAATGCATAAGCCTAACAGTACCAGAAGTTGTAGACAGAGTTCAGATAGGAGGAAAAATCTTACAGCAGTAGGATAGGAAGAATATGTGGTTAAAAGAGTAGAGACCAAAGAGTAGGCAATGTAGTTCTTATTAGTGAAGGAAGAGAGGTGAGAGGAAGGACTGAGGGATCCAGGAGCATGTCATGGTGGGTGAGTACAGTGACAGGTCTATGTACTGTTTAGATGGGTCTTGAGAGCAATCTTGAATCTCTGTGGGTGATTAATATTCCTGATGTAAAGTGGGAGTTTGTTGCAAGCTTGTGCAGGAGAGTAGCTGTACAACTTTTGCCCAATTTTGCTTTTAGGTTTGTAGATAATGAGGAGGTTTTGTTCAGAACTTCAGAGAGACCAAGGGGGTAATAGTGGAAGACTAGTGAGGCCAGGTCAGGGCAAAAAGGAAGGCTGGTACAGAATAGCATGCATAATCTGAAGCTGAGAGAGGGGACATTGGTGGGAAAATCCTAAAACATTTAGGCTTTTGAGAGCAAGACAGTGGTGAGACTGACATGTTTCACCTGCTGTGAATCTAGCTATTTTGTTGTAAATAGATTCTAGTTTAGACAGGAGAGAGAATTGTAGGTTTGAGAGGATTTGAGAGCCATAGAAGAGGCTTGGAAGGAGGTAGGCATGGGATAGAGATATTTTGGAACTGGTGGTGAGAAGTGTTTTGTTCCGATACAGAAGTCCAAGTTTTTTGTGTTTTTTTTAATGTTGTTGGCAATGTGCAGATCAAATTTGAGTGGGTCATCTATCATGACCCCTAGAAGCTTGGTGTGAGACTCGAATGAGATAAGTGTATTGTTAAGAGAAGAGGTAGAGAAGGAAGATTTAATATGGTTCAGGGTTTGGGGGGTGAAAAGCAGGAGTTTAGTTTTTTTAGGGTTAAGAATCAGCTGATTCTTAGTGAACCAGTTTTCGCTTGATAGGAAAGATTTTTCCATGAGAGTATTTAGGTCAGAAAGGGAGTCTGCTATGGTAATGACTGTGGAGTCATCAGCATATTGCACAAGAGATGACTGAGGACAGGAAGTATATAACTGATTAGTAAAAATGTTGAACAGATGAGGGCCTAGGATAAACCCTTGGGGTGATCCCATTTTGATAGGGAGGGTAGGAGATGTAGTAGAGAGCGCCATTTAACTGACTGTAACTGACTGTAGCCAAGTAAGAGGTAACTAGCAAACCAGGAGATAGTTGAAGGGGACAGATTAAGTTCTGAGAGTTTAGTCAGAAGCAGAGGGTAAGACACGGTATCAAAACCTGTAGAAAGGTCAAGGAATAGGTTGGAAATGAGTTTGTTTTTATCCCTAGCTTGGAATATAGTGTTAATGAAGGATATTAGAGCAGTTGAGGTGCTGTGTTTTGGACGAAAGCCATGTTGTGTCGGGGTGAGTAGGTTTTCTTGTAGAAGGTAGTGCAGGATTTGCTTATGGACACATTTCTCTAAGATTTTAGAGAGGAGTGAAAGAATTACAATGGGTCTAAAGCTGGCAAGGTTAGAAGAGTTACCACCACTTTTTCCAAATAGTGGGGACGTTGGATTCAGTGAGTGAGTGGTTAATGAGAATGGAAATGGGAAGAGCTATTGAGTTTGCAGCCATTCAAAGAAAGAGTGGAGGTAGATTATCCATGGAGAGAGAGCAGGGTTTTAGTTTGCTAAGCAAGGATTTAATTTAGTTGGTGGATACAGTTTTCAGTGAAAAAGCAGGAGAGGGTTTGGGGGATGTTGATGGGTGCAGGGTGGTTATATTAGTACAGGTGTATGATTGTGGTGATAGTTTACTGATGGTTTCAATAAAGTAGGTATTGAAATTGATGCTGTTTCTCGAGGAGTGTTGTTTGAGCATGGACTGGGGGAAGTGGGTTACCTGGGTGCAGAATTTGGTTAATGGAGTCCCAAAATGTCTTTGTTTTTAATGAGAGAGTGGATGGTGGAGTGTTGTAGAAGTTTTTCTTGTCGTTAGTGATGTGTTTTGTTATTAGATTATGTAGTTCTTTGTAGTGTTGGAGGTGGGTGGGGAGTTTTGTTTTGGACCAGATTCTCCAATCTTTATCTATTCTAAAAAATAGAGTGTGAGTGGTTTGAATAAGCCAGGGGAATAAAAGGAATTTGACTCTAACAGTGCACAGGGGAACAAGGGAGTTGAGAATGTTGAGAAGTATAGAATTAAATTTAAGTACAGCACCATCAAGAGGTAGACGATTCAGGAAGGACAAGTTGATAGCTGAGAGATGGTTATTAGATGCCAGACTGAAAAATTGTGAGTCTGTGACACTCTATATGCCTATGAGGATGGTTAAAATGAGGAGAATGTCTGAGAACCTTGACTTGGCAATGATCATTGAGAGAGTCAGGGAGAGTTTTGGGGGAGTGATATTTTTCTGGATTTGTGACAAGTATCCAGTCAAGTATAGAAGTAGAGATAGTAGGTTTGCTAGTGTATGCAGGAGTGGAGATTAGTTAGGAGAAGATATATAGATTAATGTGTGTGCTTGGACTATCAGAGGAGAAGGATAGCCAGTTGATGTTTACATGTCCCATGATAATGGTCTCATTAGGGGAATGTTGTGAAATCCAGGAGAGAGTATTCTCTAGTATAGGAATGTTATCTCCTGGGGGTATGTAGATGGCAGCAATGGTAATTGAGTTGTGGTCCTTGATTTTGCAGCTGGCAAGTAGTAATTATGCAGAAGATTTGAAGGGGGTGGGCATAGTTAGGGGGGTTACAGTTAGATGGTTGGAAAACATGATGACAACTCCCCCAACCTTTTTCTTGGTCCAGTCCAGACATAGGATATTATAGCCTGGGGTAGGAAGTCTTTGTCAGGGATGTGGGGTTTAAGCCAATTTTCAGTGAGTGTGATGATTTCAATAGAGTATTGGGCAATCCAGGCATGGAATTTACCAGCTTTGTTAAATAAGCTTCTGATGTTCCTGGAGAATAGAGTTAATTGTTTTTTGGGTGTATGAATATGTAGTGTAGTTAAGTTAATGGGCTCAATATTAAAATGGAGAGGGCTGTGAGGACCAGGCTTGGGATTTATGTCACCTGATAGGAGAAGATTGTTGAGAGTAAGTGAAGAGTAGTGAGGTGTGGAGGGATAGAGGTAGTATCTCACTTTGTTTTGTGGGGTGGAGGTGAAGTAGTGTGGGAGTCTGATTTTGGGAAGGAGGGGTAGGTGATTTAGTTGAAAATGAGTACAAGGATTGTGATGGAGTTGTGTAGTAGATAGATGCTGGAGAATGAAAAAGGGGTGTTAAATGAGTATAGTAGGAGGATATGTTGTGTAGGAGAGTAAGAGTGTCAATAGAGAGGAGGGCAAGTATCATTCTGCAAAGAAGCAAGATTAGGAATGGAATAGAGTGGAGAGGGAAGATAGCTGAAGAGTAGTGTAGACTGTGAGTTAAGTTTGGGAGATTACTGAAGTTGAGTTGTAAGTAAGAAGGCTATGTAAGGTGGTTGCCAGGTATATGTTCAAGTTGATATAAGGTGAAGAGAGTAGTGTGTTAGATGAGGTAGAAGTGAGTTGTTAGAAGAGTCTTCTTAACCCTGGAAGGGAGGAGGGATTGTGTGGCTAAAATGAGAGATAAAGGATGATAATGAAGGGGGGAGAGTTAAGGATAATCACGGTGTTGAAGTGATGAGACTATAAGAGCAGAGAAGGAGAAATGAAAGAATAGGGTGCGTGTAAGATTAGGGAGAAGTTGTGGGTTTGGAGGGAGTGGTAGGAAGTGGAAGGGAGGGAGTTATAGGAAATGAGATATGGTAAGTTGATGTGAGTGACTGTCTATAGGGGTGAAGGGGGACTCAGATTAGAGAATAATGAGTGGGAAGGGCAGAGGTTGGAGAGGGCGCAGTGAAAGGGGGTTAGCTATAAATTAAATGATTTGAGTAGTGGCTGGGAATGGGGGTAGAGTAGGGGAGTGGAGTGAGCCTGAGCGCAGCGAGGGTGAACGGAGCGGGATGACCCAGATTCAGCAAGTAACTAAGAGTGAAAAGAGACAACCAGCTTAGAAAATGGCCATGTAGAGACAGGATATTACCTTAAGTTAGAGGGCAGAGAGAGAGAGATAGAGAGAGAGAAAAATTACTTTGCAAGAGGAAAAGGCTGTCACTGCGAGAGAGAGTCACAGAAGAGGTTGTACACATGTGAAGGAAATGAGAGTGTAAGGGGAGAAATCTTAAGATGGCTTTAAGAGCATTTTGTTTATAGGACAGGAGTAAGTGGAGAGGATAAGGATAGACTGATTGAGGAGTGGTACCAAATAAAAGAGCAAAGGTAGGCAGGAGGAAGGGTTAGGGAAATGGACTGCAGAGGCAGATGAAAGTGGGGGCTGGAACAAGTTGCAGCTGAGGTGAGTGAAACAGAGTGGGGGAGGTGATGTGGGGAAACAGCTTTAGGGAGGTCAAAAAAGTAATAAGAAGTAGGGAGTTTTCACATTGCATACAGTGGTAACTTGTAGGCAGAGGTATTCAGTTGGAAGGTGTCTTCCCATGTATCTTGCAGTAGAGATTTATTTGTAGAAGCACAAGAGGAGCTCATAAACCTAAGAAAAGGTAAGTGTAGATAAAAATGGGTTAGAGTAAGAAAGGCAATAATAAGGGAAATAATAGTACAAGGGAAAGGAGAGGGAAAGAAGTAAGGGCAGTAGGGAGTTAGAAGCAGAGAGGGAGAGGGAGAAAACTGAATGAATTCAGTTGGGATGAGGAGGAGGGTTACAGGTAGGAGAAAGGGAAGTACAGTACAAAACCAAATCAGTTTAAAACATGACCATTATTGCAGTTTAGAAACATCATCAATTAAAACAACAAATAAGCCAAAAATTCAGAGCTAATAATAGTGATTAGCTAGTGTAGAATTCAGTGTAGAGCAAGTAAATCAACTCAGCAGGACTTTGATTTTGATTAGCTTGCAGTTGAGCAGATATTATACTATATTAGTATTTCAAATTGGCCTTGCTTGGAACTTCAGTGTTGAGCAAGTAATAAATATCAACAAGACAATGACCGAGGTTAGTTAGAAATTAAAGCAAATAATAAACAGCAGGGTATAAATCAGAGCATCTGATTATTTTGAACTGATGCTGAAACACCGACGTTAGCATCCTTTATCTAGTGAATTTGGGGCTGAGTACCAGAGTGTGGTAGAAGGGGATATGGGTACATTATTTAGAGCAGTAACATCAGAAGAAGAAAAACATTATGAAAAAGGCTGTTTTATTTCCCCATTCTCCAAACTGTAGCAATTTCAATGCCGGTTATATACAGTAAAGGGTATCGAGACAAAGACCTTCCCCCCATCCCCAAGCAGTAAAAACCTGGGCAGAAATGTGGGGAAATGGATGAAAGCAGGACTTGAAAATTTGTCAGGTTTTGTGATTCAGAATCATTGACATTTATAAAGCAAATCCTGTGAGACACTTTAATTTATACAGATATCTCAAAATAATTTATTAGACTAATTTTTAAAACACAATATGTTTTATTCACATCAAACTGGCTGGTTACTTCTTAGTTGATGAGAATGTCTAGGAGATACTTTAAAGCTACATCATAGCAGGAAGTTAGTCACCTAACTAGCTGAAATAACTTCATTAGTGAAACAGAGATACAGCACAAGTATGGAGACTGACCTCTATCTATTTACATACATATAAGGAGGTATTCATATGCCTATAATGCACTAGTGGGCATGCGTACGTAAAATAGTGCCACTTTGCCTATATGTAAATGCAGTAAGTGTGAAATATCTGTGCTGGTTTCATGTAACTGGAGCCAGATAAGAACCGGTAAAGTAAATTGTAGTAAAAGTAGTGACTGAATTGAATAAAGTTGTCAAAAAAATACCTACCCCTGAAAGCCCTATCAACATTTAACACCTGTCTCACTAACTTCACACTTATGCTTTGTAAACATGTACAGATGATCTAGATGATTGCCTTTCTGATTTGTTTTACACTACATCACTCCGTATTTGTTTTTTTTGTTTGTTTGTTTTTTACATCGCTTGCACTGATTTACTTTGTCTTCTGTACTCATGTAAAATCCTGGGCTATAGTTGAAATGCATCCACCTTGGATCAGTCCACTACCCTGGTCAATAAACAACCAAATAAAGTAAATAAATACTTGGATGCATGTGTATCTTTTGCACATGTACGCAACACTGCTACTTATCATCATATGTTTTCTAAGCATCTTCTTAAATTCCCATGTCATTGTTAAGTGCCACCAGTGAGAACATGTGCATAACTGAGCCCAGCACCACTTTAGAACAGTTTTAAGCCACTCTGCTGGTAGTTTTATTCTTCTGGTGTCTTTGGTTGGACACAAGTTAATGCTATGGGAAGGGTGTGGATAGAAAAGGGAAAATATGGAAGGCTAAAGGATATTAACGGAAGGAATGACAGGTAAGAAAGAGATAAGGATATCAACAGTAACACGCAGACATAGATAAGACAGAGAGGGATGGGTGATCACACAGTAGGTTGCATTCACAAAGGGAAGAGAAGACAGACAGAGGATGACAAATGGTGATGATTAGGAGTTGTGGAAATACATAAGGGGTGGGTGAACATCTCTGCTGTTGATACTGGTGATTAACTACATTTAACAAACAGGTCAGAAGAGACAGATGATCAAAGTTGCTGTATGCAGACGATGTGGCATTACTGGCAGACTCTGAGCAAGAGCTTTGGCAAAGGATAGGCAAATGGAATGCAAAACTAAAGGCTCATGAGATGAAACTGAGTACAAATAAGACAGTTGTAATGGCAGCAAATAGAGGAAATCAGAAAAAGATGAAAACTAAAATAGAAGGGAAAATGGTGGAACAGGTTAACCACTTCAAGTATCTGGGAGGTGTGGTTGAACAGAAAAGAAGTCTGAATGAGAAGGTCAAAGCTAGAATCAGAGGGGCTGCAGCCAACTGGCACAGTGTGTCAGGCATAGGGTATGGCAAAAGAATGCCAATGACACTGAAAATAAGGTGTACAACACAGTTATGTGACCAGTACTGCTGTACGGTACAGAAACCTGGTCAGTCAAAGCAGAGCAGTTGAGGAAGTGAGAGGTGATGAAAATGAAGTACCTGAGATGGTTGGTGGGACGCACACTGTGGCCAGATTTAAAAAAGATGACATAACATCATAAGCCAAAGTAGCTCCAATTGCAGAAAAGTTCAAAGAGAACAGATTACTGTGGTGCTGGCACATGTGCAGAAAAGCATAAGGTAATCTGGTGAAGATGATTTGGGACAGACAGAAAGAAAGCAGGAAAAATCCAGAGTGTCCAGCAAAGTGGTGGATGGATTGTGAGAGGAAATAAACTACAAAAATCAGGGATGAGTGTTGAAGAAGGTAGAAGAGAAAAATTGAATAGAGAGGTGGTGAGAGCAGACATGCTGCTCTGACCCTATGTAGAAAATGAGGAAAAAGGAGGTTGATGATGATGATGATGATGGGTTTGACATTTAAGGGTGGGTGTACAGATGGTGGGAGATGGGACACACAGGACCAGTGCAGCTGTCATCCTGACCTGACCTGACCAGGTGAGTCTGGGTGGGCAAACACCAATGCTGAGAGAGGAGGGACCTCTAGTAGCTCATTGGACTGAGACTTGATAGGGCAGCAAGAATTGCACGCATTACAGGAGTGTTAGGTATGGACAATACCACTTCTCCAAATTTCTCTTGACTGCATCTTTCATCATTACTTGCACCTCAGGCTGCCAGTGCCTTAGGCTGTTTCCACTGCAAGCTGCCTACAGAGAAGGAGCCACTGCTCCTGCCCTACTAAACAGGCCCATTTTGAGCTAGGGGGATCTCTCCCTGGCTATAGTGGTCAACAGCTGCCACAGTGCTCCAGAATCTTCTGGATCTGTAGAAGCATACAAAAAGGAGAAAAATAATTAAGTAATAAGCAATATTACTATTATTATGAATAATATCACAATAAGAAATTTAATATGATGTAAAATAATAATGAATATCATATAATACATAGTATAGTAGAGAGTTACATTTTATCATATAATATATAATATCATTTGTATCATACACCATTATGCAATAAATAATAGCATTATCATGAAATTAGTATTTTTTTTCTGTGATACAAGGAATACTTAAGCTGGGTATCAACTGCTCCAGGCTAGTACAATGACCCCTTTTCAACCATGACCAAAGGTACATTGAATAATAATGACAAAAGGAATATGTACATGAATACCATTTTCTTGCGATGGTTTGTCCACCCCCACCAAATAAAATTCTTCATTAGGTTATTTACTTACAAGGCCCTTACCATGCACATAACTGCAGATATACCATTGACTACAGTAAAGTGTACCTGTTTATTGTAATAGTTTCTCCCTTCACCCTCTGTGTGACATGGTTAATATAAAGTTATTTGGGCAGAGGAGGAAAGCATTTGGCAATTTAATAATCTTTTATATTGAATATAGATAGCAAAATATCTATCTATCTATCTATCTATCTATCTATCTATCTATCTATCTATCTATCTATCTATCTAATCTATCTATCTAAAATGAAAGCACATGTAATTACTTCTTAGGTGCACTTGCGGTAAATGTACTGTATGCTGACATGTGGTGCTGTCCACAGATTTCAATCTTCCTAAACAGTTTAAATGAACAAACATCCATAGTTGCCTTCATCTGAACAGTAATGACCTATATCTACATAGGTTCATAGGTGAATACTAGGTTAACTGCCCTGAAGGGTCATTTTAAGTCCAGAAATAACACAAGGTCAGCATCAAACCCTGCGTCTTGTGTCTTTGAGATAAATCATTCAACCATTATGCTATTCCCCACACAAATTAGTGAGTGTCTAAATGGATTGATTGCAATGTTTGAATTACTTCAGCAGCAAGTGCATAGTTTAAGTTTATCTTCTCATTCTACAGGGCACAGATATAACAGGGAAGGCCCTGTACTTAGTTTCTTAAAATTTGAGTTAGTTTTGGTTCTTATCATTATGCTCACTTAGTGCATACTGCAGTAATAAAACTATAAATCCCTTTGTCCCTGTTATGTTTAAAATCTATTACATCTGGGACGAGACTACCTAACATTGGACAGCCTACCTAGGGACTACTTCTCAGGGCTCAGTTTGGGAATAATGCTTCTGGTTCACCGCTGGTGACAGAAGGAGCACAGGGACATTATTTTCTAGCCATCCCAGATATTGCCAATTACCAGAAAGCAAAATATACAGAGAGTAGCATTGATTCCTGATGTGGTTTGATTGGGCAGTGCACATAGGAATTTACTCAGTGGTCTGGTTACAATTTTGGTGAAAAGCTCTTCAGGGCCTTTGCGCACCTAGGGAATCAATTGCATCCAGCTCCTGTAGGATATATCCAGGGTATCTACCAAGAGAAGTCTATAGCAGGTGTATGGAAACCATACACATCTGGGTTAATACCTCTTCTCAGGAAGAAGCTTGGAATTAATTCTACTTTTTTTCACGTCTGGTGAGAGAAGGAGATACTATTCACTGATTCCTAGCTGCATGCAGTTCGATTAACACTCTCTCTGTACCAGACAGATAGCAGCTTCAGTAATCAACTGCAAATCTCATAGGCACTACTCCCCCCTTCAGACCACATTACTAAGCACCTGGAACCAAGGACTTGCACTTTCCAACTATGTCTATAGCCAGCTTGGTTGAAATGGGCATCCTGAGTCAACGCTGCATTTTTCTCAGGTTTACTGACAACCACCTTCTACTTAAACAATCTGACACAGAGTGGGAGAGGTGAAGTTATTTAATGCTATTGGAGGCAAAACTCTAACATGAAAGTACTACAAATAACAAACATGCTGCCAGTAACACACACCACCATACTAAACCATCACACACAAATCAGACCAAGTGCACAGATCTGCATATGCTGAGACTCTTAAAAGTAACCTATTAAATCACAAAGGCCTCCTAAATATAACCTAACAAACAAGTACTCTTAGTGACCTCACAAACACACAACACAGGCATCGCCTACCATGAAACATACATCAAAGAATCACAATGTCACAGTTCAAAAGCCCATAAAGCAAATCTTCACCTAATCCAACATCACAGTCATAGGTGACTCAATTGTGAGTCATACTGATGCACTACTCATCAAGCTTTGCAAGCAGAGGGTTATGGCCAGTTGCCTATGGGATGTCAGGATTTTCCACATCATGCAGGCACTCAAATCCTTGTACCACAAGTACACGTATGATGCAGTCATGGTACAAGTGGGTGTAAATTACTTGAGATGTACCTGCCCAAATTATATGAAGAGACATGATGGAACAATCGGAATATGAGTTTCAAGACAGGTATAAACCTAGCCTTCAGTAGCATTTTATGTATAGCAAAAATGATGACACAATACAAACAAAAGATTATTGATTTTGACAATCAACTTCTGGTGTCATTCAAAAGAGGTCCAAAATGTATTAGGTTGGAGGGTGAGGGTAGACAGTCCTAACTGCTTTGACAGGTATGATCTGCACCTATGCCCTTTGTTGACCACCATAGTGCCATTTTTAGGCAACATCAGTCCTCAGGAGCTTCCAACTTAGCAAAACAGAATGTTGTTAATATAAAGGTATTGCTGCTCATTGCTAGGAGTCTTAACAAAAACAATACTTACTAAAGTAATCCTTATCATGGAAAACATTGATATATGCATTGCTACAGTGACCTGGTCAAGACCATTGAGAGTACTCCATTGATGCAGGATTTCAACTCTTACCACACCTTTAGGCCTACTATACTAAGTTAAGGCACTACATGTAGCAGTGTCTCCATATTTGTAAAAAATAAATAAATAAATAAATAAAAGGCACTTCATCTCCCAAGTAGTTAGACAAGATAACAATCTGGAAGTCCTCTATGACTAATCTACTATTAACAAGACCTCTTATCACATCATGACTAACCCTCTGTGTTCCCTTGAGCCCTATCTAACTAGTATGGAGTAACTATGCATTATACCAAACACTATTCTCCATTAACTGGGAGAAATACACATCCTCTAACATTTATGACCAGAGATTTCTGCACATCATCAATACAAACTATCTGGACTAGCTAGTCTGCACTTTGGTCAGGGCCAATAAAAACATGGACTTAGTCTTCACCAATACTGGGTAACTCTGCTTCCTATCCACTTTTAACTCCTTCCCTGTCAAACTGAAATAAGAAGTATCCTCTAATACCTTACTGATCACTGAAACTGAGCAATAACCCGGCTAAATTCAACAGCCCGTTCCAACTCAGTGACCTCATTGTTTACGCAAAATCCTTTATTGCCAGATTCTGTGCACATGTGATTAGCTGCACAGATGCACCTGTCCCCCTCCAAACAAAATAAAATGCCAAAGTCAAAAACAAACCTCTATGGTGGAACCCAAATATAAACAGGCTCCATAATAAATGGAAAAAAAAACTCATTACACATAAAACTAAATGAAACTCTCAAGATGCAAAAATAAAGCTCTTGCGAAATGTAACGGGGAACTACAGACACTGGTCAAATCAACCATAGCCAGATATGAGGTAAAAATTGCCACCCAGGCAAAGGATAACTGCAAAGGCTTCCTTATCTGTTAGAATCCTCAGAAACAAGGCCCAGTACTGTGCAGAGCTAGTAGTAAATTAAATCACAAACTAGGACCCAGGGCATATGGGCAATCTACTACTGGATACATTTAGCTTTACCTTCACCCTCTCATACATTTCCAGATCTCATACCTGCACTTACAGACCCCCTCTAATCTCCAATTGACAAGCCCTCAAGGAACTATCTAAGGCCAAGAAGACTGATTCTATGAGACTGGATAGCATATTGGGTTGTGTACTGGCTACCCTAACAGAGGAACTGTCATACCCCTTACAGAGGGTCCAAATAGGCTGTGTGCTAATGAAATAAAGGACAGTAACTGTCATCCCCTTCCACAAAGCTAGAGCATCAAAATACTTGGGAAATTATAGACCCATAAGTCTGACCAGCCTCATCAGTAAGGCTAGGAAAAGGATCATTATGGAATTATTAAGCACAAAGTTAACATGCAAACCCATGACCCAAGTCAGTTTAGTTTTGTTAAGGGCAGATCGTGATTACTAAACCTGGTTGACTTCTTTGAGAAGGTTATTGAAACAATGGATGAGGGTAAATCAATACACATTGAATATCTAGACCTTGCAAAGCTATTCATCAACATCCCACACTCAGGTATCATATGCAATATATCCCAGATAAATATTAATTACTGTGGAACTCACTGGAGAGTAAATTGGCTCACAAACAGAGGTCAGAAAGTTAGGGTGGGCTACTCTACCTCCTCCAAAAAAACTTTCAGTAGTAGTGTACTCCAAAGTGCAGTACCTGAGCCAATCCTCTTTGGCATTTACTTATCTTAGGTTGAAGCTACTGTTAAGGGTTTTGTAAATGACTGTAAACTTAATTACCATCATAAAACCCCCACACAACACAGATATCCTCCAAGAGGGCATTTACCAAAGCAATAACTTGGTGTGAAAACCATGGACTAAAATCGAATCCAAAGGAATGTATAACAGTATCCTTCAGCAAGCAAGAAGTCTCTTGTAACTATCACATTAACAACACACACCTGAAAATTCATGCAGTAGTTAGGGACCTGGAAAACTCTGTAAACAACAAACTGCCCTTCGGTCACCAAATATCCAGTATTGTAAGAAAGGGCTTTTTCAATGCACAGTGTATTACAAAGGGTAAGGCATCCAGGTCCAGGGATGTTATTATTCCACTGTATTCCACACTCATCAGGCTGATCATTGAGTACCTTCATTATGTACCTGTCTAACATTTAACAGAAATTGAATGCCCACAATGCATTCTTGCTAAGAAACTCAAGGGCCTAATCCATAAAAACCATGCAGACCATCTCAAAGCATTCTCCTTCTTTTCAGTATCATATAGGCTACTGAGGGGCAATCTGTGTGCAGTAGATGTGACAGGATAGGGTCTGCTGAGTCTCTGTACTTGAGACATTCACAAGTCCAGTGGGGGCATAAACACCTACTCAAAAATTCTAAATATCTTTTGCAACATAAATAGAACATGTCGGAGGGATAGATATGTATCACAGAGAATACTACTTATTTGGAATCAACTTCCTCTTACATAAAGCAAAGCACTTCACTTATACTGTTCAAAGGTAATCTAAGCAAATTAATGGGTAACTGCATATTCAACCCTGGTTTAGCACCTTTGGCATTCACAGATATGGGCAGCATGTAAATGTTCTTCTCATCCCTGGGTTATTCATACTTAAAATATAAGGGCTAAAAACTTCATGGCAATGTATGGCTAGGGTTCTAAAGATCTTCAAGGACTGGTAAGTATCCATGAACCTAAGTTTTGTTCCTGAAACTGCCTGGTTAATGAAGTTCAGTTGCATTACTGAGTAATGATTTTAATTATATGTTGCACTTAGTACATTTCCATATTTGTCACAGCTTCCCCATGCATTAGCAATCCAGAAGACCATTTTGCATTGCATTAACAGTAGTGAAATTCATGAAATAAAATATCAGTCATCTTGTAGGCTACAGTTTCTAAACACCCCCCCCCCCACCGACCATAGCATGCATACAGTGCAATCACATCTGTTGCAGTCTCTCAGATATGTCAATTCCCAATTTAGTAGACTTTGAAGAGACACAGAGACACACACATTATCACAAACAATTATACATAAAACACATGCACACACACATGTAAATACTAACAAATAGAAAAAAAGAGAGAAATATAAAAAGTTAATTGAAATGCTGCTTTTACAGTATTGGTCAAGGACTACATTTACATTGTAATGTGTGACATAGCTGTTGCTGGAAGGCGTACACCTTCTATTTCATTATACTTAGGGCAAGGTTACACTAATAATGCCAAATTTATTATCTCTAAGGATAAGAAGTTGTAGTATCAGGTAGCAAGACAAAGAAATGACCTGCTAAGGCAAACCATATCTTCATGGATGCACTTAAGAAGTATAAAATATGTGTATTTGGAAAAGGGAGCCCTGTGCAAGCAGACCAAGTTAAGGTGTTAAACCAAGTACTGGAAGATCTAAGTCATGTACAGGTGCAATGCAAAAGGACATCTAATTATATGGTGTCCTATGCCAGGAATATGCCAAGGCAAAATGTAATTGCATGTTAATACCACAAACAATGGGCCTTCCAATATCCAAAACAGAACTATTTACTGTTATACTGAGGAGATGATTATGATGTAGAGGATGATGGGATTGGTGCTGTTAAAGTGTCATGGATACTAGCAGCTTAGTACGCCTTCATACTGTACAGAGTATTAACACTGCGATGCAGCATGTCTTAATATAGCATTTCATTATTAATAGAATGAATGCCTGCACATCAGCTTTACAAAATGTTTCTACATCATGTACTTCAACACTGACAACAGCAGTGCAAGCAGATGTAGCACATAGGTATGGATTTCCTTCGTTTCTACCTGTACTTATACAGGGATTTATTGTCAAGTAAATTATTAGTATACTGTACTGAATCAGTTTCTCCTTATTCACAGGCATGACATCATAATACACATCACTAAGAGGCTTTGGTGCACCAGAGCAGGATGGCTACTGATGATGATAATGATGATGACATTACTCTCATGCTCTGCACCTGTCTGCCTCTTTCCTCAGGCTGCCATAAGGGTACTGCCCCATGCCATTACCAGAATTATTTTCTGCTTAAACTCTGAGCTTTGGCCTGCTAAGACCTACATGAAATCAAATCAACTGGACGTATAAGTGAATTTAAATAAATCTTTATCTACATTTTTTCAAATAATACAGCATTTAAGTTGATTTATTTGTGTTGCATTGAATACTATCTAACTGGAAGTCGTGGCTCTATTTTTTCAGTTAGTGCTTGTTAGAATTCTTGAATAGCCAGTGATAATTGGGGGTAGTTTACTTCATTTTTATTCAATTCCTGCCTTATATAAGTGGTACATTTTGAATTATTTTCTGTTTAAACTCTGAGCTTTGGCCTGCTAAGTCCTGCATGAAATAAAATCAACTGGATGTATAAGTGAATTTAAGTAAATCTTTATCTGCACTTTTTTCAAATAATACAGCATTTAAATTGATTTATTTGTGTTGCATTGAATACTATCTAGCTGGAAGTTGTGGCTCTGTTTTTTCAGTTCGTGCTTGTTAGAATTCTTGAATAGCCAGTGATAAGTGGGGGTAGTTTACTTCATTGTTATTCGATTCCTGCCTTATATAAGTGGTACATTTTGAATTATTTTTTGCTTAAACTCTGAGCTTTGGCCCGCTAAGACCTACATGAAATCAAATCAACTGGACGTGTAAGTGAATTTAAGTAAATTTTTATCTGCACTTTTTTCAAATAATACAGCATTTAAATTGATTTATTTGTGTTGCATTGAATACTATCTAGCTGGAAGTTGTGGCTCTTTTTTTTCAGTTAGTTCCCCGCTCACCCTCCCTGCTTTTGTTTTGGTGTTAATCTTGGTAGCTTTGAAACTGCCCACCCCTCTTGTAAATTTGCATTTGGATACTCCTCCTGGGCCCATCTCATTTGCTCACTCAAAAAAAAAAAATAGCAATTATTTCATCTGCTTTTACTGTACTTGTGTTTCTTCCTACTTTATTTTGCTTTGCGTCATCTTAAAAGTACTCAATTGTATTTATTACTGCTTGGTGTAGCTATCATTCTAAGCATTTTGGTTTAAGCACTTGGGCTTCAGACCATTTGTTTTACATATAGAAGGTTTGTGGTCTGCACTGTTGTGGCAGGACAGGTAGCTTACATCCTTCTAAGTTGGAAACTTCTGATTGAAGGCTCAGTGTCTGTTATTCTAAAAATGTATTAGTTTTGGTTTAAGCACTTAGGCTTCAGGCCAGTTATTTTACATTAAGAAGGTTCGTGGTCTGCACTCTAGTTGGAGGAGAGGCTGGACTCTACCCTTCTGAGCTGGGAATTTCTGGTTAAAGGCTTATAGTGTCTGCATGTTTGAACTGTTTCTTACTGAAATTGGTGCACCTTGTTTGCTGTAGCATAGACTAAATCCAGGCCTGCTGAATCTAGCTTTGTTTGCATAACTTGGGCACTAATCCAGGTCTTCTTAAAAGTATTCAATTGTATTTATTACTGCTTGGTAGTAACCTGATTAAAGTGTAGCTATCATTCTAAGCCTTTTGATTTAAGCACTTGGGCTTCAGACCAGTTGTTTTACATTAAGGAGGTTTGTGGTCTGCACTATTGTGGAAGGACAGGCAGCTTACATCCTTCTAAGTTGGGAACTGCTGATTGAGGGCTCAGTGTCTGTTATTCTAAAAGTGTATTAGTTCTGGTTTAAGCACTTGGGCTTCAGGCCACTTATTTTACATTAAGAAGGTTTGTGGTCTGTACTCTTGCGGGAGGAGAGGCTGGACTCTGCCCTTCTGAGTTGGGAATTTCTGGTTAAAGACTTATAGTGCTTGCATATTTGAACTGTTTCTTACTGAAATTGGTGCACCTTGTTTGCTGTAGCATAGACTAGATCCAGGCCTGATGAATCTTACTTTGTTTGTATAACTTGAGCACTAATCCAGGCCTTCTTTTTTGGTGAAGGTTCCCCTGCACCCCAGTGGCAGGAGTGTGCAGTTAGAACCTGTCTGATTGAAGACTACAGGAACAGGGCTCAGTTTTGAGATTTTTTTACTGGTTAATTGTGTAATTTGTTTAAAAGTCTTTTCTGATTGCATGTAGTTGTCTAAAGCTGTTCTAAGTGTATTTTTTACTGTTTGTAGTCATTCAAAGCTGTTTTAAGTGTATTTTTACTGTTTTTGCCTTATCTATTCAAAAAAAATGTCCTTGTTTCCCACCTTTCTAAGCTAGTATAGTCCAGTTTTCAGGCTAGTGCTGAATGCAGGGCTGTTACAATTTTCTGAGTTGCCCATACCTTACTTGGATAGAGGGAGGTTTTTCTGTTCACCTGTGAGAGAGGGAGCTTTGAGCAGCCATCTGTCCCTGGAGGAGTGGTTCCAGCCCAGAAGTTAGTAGTTTGTGAGCCGTTTTGGGCTAATTTCTATCTCTTTCATTTCCCTGATGTAAAAACTGTGTTTGCATGGTTTTGCATGTCCGGGCAGTGCAAGTTAGCTAGGGCTACATTTATCCCGGCTCCACCAAGTCTCCTCTTTAGTTTTTCCCCTTTAAAGTAGTCTAACTCTCAACCTAAGCACTTAAAAAGCATCCTACAGTCCTGCACTTGCTCAGACCTAATAACCAGCACTAATATACCCTGACATTTGATTGCCCGGCAGGGCAAGGCTCATTATTCACCCCTCACCAACCAAGCAACTAAGCAGCTCACCCTACTATTCAGACATGACCAAAGGGCAATTTCAGGTATACTATCCAGTCCAGCTGATGAACTTGGGTATCCTGAAGCAATGTTACAACTGCCTCATGTACACAGACAACCCTCTCCTCCTACCACAAAATATTAACATATGTGAGAGATGCAATTATATAGCTAAATTGGAGGCTAAGCTCTCTCCACCCAAGACTGGAACAAGCAGTCATGAGGCGAAGATTAACACTTGCACCACACATCCAGCCTCACATAGATATACTAAATCAACACTGGGAAAAAATACACATAAATAGACAAAATCATACTTGGAGGCTCTAAATACAAACCTGCAAAAGCATCACAGACCTCCAAAGCAGACACCCAAAAAACCTGCACCTCCCGTCACAAACCAGACAACACATAAAACACAAAATCAGTGTGCCGCACAATCACAGCACTTAAGGCGAAATAACATACTTAACATACTAGTAATAGGTGACTCTATAGTCAGACACACTGACATCCCACTCACTAGGCTAGACAAGGAGAAGGTTACTGTTAGCTGCATGTCGGGAGCCAGAATCCGCCACATAGCACAAGCACTCAGGTCACTCCAGAACAAGTACAAATATGACTCTGTCATTGTTCATGTTGGTGTGAATGACCTGAGATGTACCTCCCTGGGCTACATGAAAAGAGACATGGAAGAGATTTCTGATCATGTAGCCCAGGCGGGTATGACCCTGACCCTGAGTAGCATCCTGCCCTCACCAAGAATGATACCACAGTATAATGAAAAAATGATCAATTTCAACAATTGCCTAAGCCTCTGGTGTCATTCAAAGGAGATCCAGTGTCTGTCAGCCTGGAATAACATGCTCGACAGGCCTCATTGCTTCACAAGAGATGGCTTGCACCTGTCACCCCTAGACTTTCGAATACTGGCCAAGGCTCTTCCTGCCCCCATAGTGCCTTTTTTAGGCAAGGCTCAAAAGTCAAACCCACCTCCGTAAACAGCACAAATAAAAAAAAGAGGGTTATGCTACTCAACGCCATGAGTTTAAATCTCAAAATGCATGTGCTCAAAGCACTCCTCAGTATGGAGAACGTCGACATCTGTGCAGTAACTGAAACCTGGTTCAAGGCTCCACAGAGCACCCCAGCACTACCAGGCTACAACCTCATACCACACCTTCGGCCACAGAACATGGACCGAAACACAAAAGGAGGGGGTGTATCCATATTCATCAAAGTTACCTACACCTCCAGGTTAGTGGCGCAGCATGATACCTCTGAGATCATCCATGTGCAACTAACATCAGGCAAATCTGCAATGCAAATTGTGGCCTGCTACAGATCACTCTCCATGACCGAGGACCACCACTCCGCCTTTCTGGAGACACTGGAAAACATGAAGGTCCTACCGAACACCCTGATATTGGGCGATTTCAATTACTCTACCGTTAACTGGGAAAACTACTCAAGTACAAACTCCCAGGTCCAGCGGTTCCTGGAATTTATCAACTCAAATGCCCTGGATCAGCTGGTAAACTCCCCTACCAGAGGTGAAAACATATTGCACTTGGTCATCACCAACATGGGCAACAGGTGGTCCACACCAGAGATCAACCCATCACTGGTTAGAGCAGACCATAAACTAATCACTCTGGATGTCCACACCCCACCACCACCCCCAACTAAGGAAACCACAGTAAAAAACTTTTCTAAAGCAAACATCACCTTTCTTAAGACAGAGGTGGTAAGTTTCACAGCCCCCACACTAAAAGATAATGCTGCCCAAGATGCAGAAACCTTTACAAATGCACTCTATGAGCACCTACAAGGATGCATGGATCATGCCATCCCTAGAAAAACCAAGACTCACTCCCCTAAGAGAAGGAAACCAGTCTGATGGACCCTTGCCATAAACAGGCTATACAATAGAAGGAGGAAACTAGTTCAGAAAAAAAGCAAATCCCAAGAAGGAAAGACATCCCTGATCAGTATCAGTAAGAAACTAAGGTCTCTCATAAAATCCTCCAAGGCTAACTTCAAAAGAAAAATAGCCAAGGATTTGCAAGATAACCACAAAGCCTTCTTTAGTTATGTCAAGAATCTAAGTGGCAACTCACAGATATGCTCTGAGCTAGTGCAAAATAGCACAAAATATACTGAACCCACTGATATTGCCAACATCCTGGCAGATAGATTCAGTGCAAACTTCACCCCCCACTCACCCGCAAAAGGGCCCACAACAATACCAGAAAAGTGTAGTGTCCCAGAAATCACAGATGCACAGGTGAAAACAGCCCTTTCAAAAGCCAAAATACAGCGTCAGTGGGGCCAGATGGTATACCCAGGCTGCATCTTGCACGAACTACAGAACGAACTAACCCCCCACCTAAACACACTGTTCAACCTCAGCCTCTCCACAGGCTATGTGCCCATAGAATGGCGCACAGCAATGGTTATTCCGTTCCACAAAGGAGGAGCCACAACTGACCCTGGTAACTATCACCCCATAAGCCTGACTAGCCTGGTCTGCAAGGCTATGGAGTGTATCATCATGGAACTCATTAACAAAGACATTGGGAACCTCCAAACACTTGACTCGACCCAGTTCAGCTTTGTTAAGGGCAGATCATGCCTACTAAACCTGGTTGACTTCTTCGAGACAGTCACCGAGGCCATAGATGAGGGGAAGGTAGTTCACACAGCCTACCTTGACCTCGCCAAGGCTTTTGACACCATTCCCCACTCAGGAATTATAGAAAAACTCACCAGCCTGAACATAAACCCCTACTTCACGAGATGGGTTGCCAACTGGCTTACAGACAGAACTCACACGGTAAGAATAGCGGGCTCCAGGTCCGACTCTAAACCAGTCACAAATGGTGTCCCACAAGGCTCGGTCCTGGGACCCCTACTGTTCAGCATATACTTCTCAGAAGTACAGGCAAACACAGGAGGCTATGGCTAACCAAGTTCTCTGATGACTGCAAACTGGGAGCCATAGTTGACTCTCTGGCTGACACAGACATTCTCCAAAAGGGCCTTACTGAAACAGATACCTGGTGTCAAAGTCATGGTCTCAAGCTAAATGCCAAAAAATGAAAAACAAAACACCCATGAATTACCCCATAGGTGGCAGCCCCCTTAATACAGAAGAGGTAATAAGAGATCTGGGGACCCAGGTAGATAGTAATCTCTCCTTTGACAATCATATTGCCAAAGTCATTAGGAAATCCTTTTATGTAGCCAATCTAATTACTAAAGGGTTCTCATCTAGAAATAAAGAGGTTATAGTGCCCCTCTACTCATCACTCATCAGACCCATCAGAGAGTACAATTCCCCATTTGGGATGTTCCTCACAAGACACTTCCAACAGCTGGAAAGACCACAAAAGTACCTCACCAAGAGGATTACTGGTCTCAAACATATGTCCTATGCAGCCCGACTGAAAAACTCCAGCTGTACTCAGTGACATATCATTTACTCAGAGGTGATCTCTGCCTGACTTACAAAGCCATGTCCAACTCAGAATTGATGGACATGCTCCACCTAAAAAAATCCATGTCACTGAGAGCCATTCGCTCTAGTGAGCTAAACCTCGCCACAACAATAAATAGAACATGCTGGAGGGATAGATTCCTGTCACAGACTCCCCATGCTTTGGAACAAAATTCCTAACTACATTAGGCAGAGCCCCTCACTAACACTCTTCAAGAGAAACCTTGACGAGTGGATGGCTAACAGAAAATACACCCCTGGGATCACTTCATTGGCTCTTCTTGACAGAGGTTTAGTTAATCAATCAATGGGGCGGCGAAAGCTGACACACTCTGGCTAGGCTTATAAATGTCCTCCGGCAGATAGCATAGTACCTACCTATGAACCTATGAACCTATGAACAGATAGAATTCCCTGGTACCTCAACACCTCTTTCTTGTGGACATGTTAAACCTCTGGTGGAAAATATAACAATGTTGGAGGTTCAATAATCGACAGGTGCACCAGGTAAAGGCATAATTCACAGTTTGCTTCAAAGATGCATAAGACCTTCTCTGCACAGCAACAAATGCATTATGACATTTTTCAGGTATAGGCTGCTACCATAGCAAGGCTGGTAGAGATGGCTGGAGTGCCACAGGGTATATGTGAGGAAATTCTCCAGTACATGGGAATGGTAGAGGCCAAGCACAATTGCATTATGATATTCACGTGGAGTACGGCTACTCACATGGCATCCATGTCAACCTCTATTCACACATTACTTTGAACGTACCAGACACACATTGCTGACAGTGGTAGACATGGCCAAGGGCAGGTCCACATGTCTAGTGGAGGTGTGGGCCATGCACCATTTGTGTCATAAGACTGTATTGCATCCATGAATATGGACTCCTCAGTAACTTAGGAGGTAAAACATCATTGGACATCCATATCATGAGGTTAGACCTCTCAATCCAAGTCTAGGTCATGTAGTACTGCACTGTAACTATCAAGGGTATTCCCGGCATAAAGTAGGTCTCTGCATCTTACTAATGGCATATCAAGCTCACACAGCAGCAGCTGTTTCCCATCTGGGAGATCGCCCACAAAATTATCATAAAGGGACACTGTATATGACACAATACCAATGTGACACTCTCACAATTTTGCATATCTAAACACATACCTCACCCATCTCCAACCCACTATTTGACAGGAGAAAATGCAACAGGTAATAACATTCCTGCAGCAAACCTAATACAGTGCATGACAACTGAAATGAGAAATGGAACATTTGTACTTACCTACAAAGTTAAAAAAAAAACTTACCAGTTTTTGAAAAACAGTAACAACAAAGTAATTAATAATAACTTCACTATGAAATAATCGTAACATTCCTTATTATGCCTGTATTTGCAGAGAAAGGCTACTGTATGGTTCTGTATACTCCCCACTTTTATAACACCCCCTGTTGGTATGCCTAGCTCTTTTGGCACTGTCTACTGACCACTGTGCAAATAATGATGATGACTGTGACTATAAACATGTCTGTGTGGTGTGTGTTGGAATGTCTGATGCAGTGTGACCTGATCATGCACTAGACAGCATAATGTATAGTAGCAGTGCATGGACCTATTACCTCTGTGGCTTTACATTGTCACTCAGTGAATGTCATTACCCACAGCTATGGACTAGATGTCATGTTCCACTCTCATCATTCCTGGAACAAATGACGGAAGGAAGGACCAGCACTACCACCATCAGTCACTGGTTGTGGCACTTGAGTGCAAAACAAATGTAGAAGCAAGTTATGCCAAATGCAACAAGCCATGAACATTCTGTGTGCAGTACCTTGATCATACTTAAGCCTCTCCCTCCCAAACACTCATCCAAACAGTGGAAATGGGGTTTCAGCGGGCTGACCACTCGCTCAATGTCTGGGATAGGGTGGTGCTAAAGTACTGTGCTGCAGATTTCTGTGGATTACAGACTGGTGTCATTAGTCAAGGTTCATGTGAGTTGCCTGCATCACCTGGGAACCATAATGGGAAGTGGACATATGAAAATGGGGTGGTTAGTCACTGAAACCTTAATCTGTTTATAGAGAAGTAGCTATGGGAAACAAATTGTTTTAGGGTACACTTACCTAGCTGGTGTCCATTCAGTATTCTACTATGCAGGCAGTAGTAGTGCAGTGAACTTGTGTGCCATATATGGAAATCATAGATACTTACAGACTGTCAATATGTTGGTGATATAACCATGTGTATCATAGACTAGCTGGCAGCTGATGAAATAGTAACTTTTCCTATTATGGTCAATCTCCACCTGCGGTCCATGTGAGTGCAATCATGCCATTCCATAGAAGGGGCAGAAATATATCAAGGATCTACTGCAGTATCTTTGAGGCAGATATCCAATGTGTTCCACCAGTCTGTCTCTAAAAGGTCCTCATGGCAAAAATAGCTAGGGCGTTATATACCTTGGTATCCACAGGAATAGGAAGACAGCATATTACCCCCATTCCAGTTTGAGAACCATACATTTTAGTAAAGCCCTTCTAATGTCCCTGTCCACTCTAAACTGTTCAAGTATCTCCTCAAAGTTATAATGAGCCACTCTTTGTGTCTCATCCTC
Source organism: Protopterus annectens (assembly GCF_019279795.1). Taxonomy (NCBI): domain Eukaryota; kingdom Metazoa; phylum Chordata; order Ceratodontiformes; family Protopteridae; genus Protopterus; species Protopterus annectens. The sequence continues at coordinate 763,307,920 of NC_056746.1, forward strand.
TGAGTCCACCAAGTTCAAATTCATGCATTGGGTTGTGGGATGACAACAGAAGGGATATATATATATATATATATATATATATATATATATATATATATATATATATATATGTATATATACATAGCAAAAACACTAACAGCAAAACCTAGCATTTTTGCTGATTGCAAAGTAACAATAAAAGATGTGGCTTGCCTTTCTATAATGTATACCTGGAATGAACATTTGCACAGCAAAGTGCGACTCAGAATTGCAAAATGTGGGTGAAAAAAAAAACTAGTATAATACCATAGGCACATCATTTCCAGGCTGAGCCTGAAATTGGTCAATGCTGATCAAAATAAATACGTAAATTTCGATACATTTTCTCATTATACAGTCATTGGCATATTAGATTCTTTGTAATTTTTCAATCATTGCAGGAATGCATAGCAGATGTCTTTGAATCAAATTTTACTTGTTCTTGAGTGCAGCTAACACACACACACACACACACACACACACACACACACACACACACACACACACACACACACACACACACACACACACACACACATGCACATTGTGCAACAATTATGAATAGCACACACAGAGTAGAATTTCTGTGGTTTCAATATGAAGGACACATTTCAGAAAGAGATGAAATTAATTCATGGCTAATGGGGAAAATAAACAGGCTATCCTCCCTGAAAAGAAGCATCTGGTTCATTGGGATTAAAATAATAAAATGCTTCCCTTTCCTTTACAATGTTTGAACAAATGAGCAGCCTTCTTTATAATGTAAAACATAATTTTTCTCTTTATAAAATATTATGACGATATAAATCAACTCATAATAATATTTCTATTTTTTTCTAGATTTCAAAATGCTAATATTTAAACAACATGAAAAATCTGAAATATTGATTTAAGAGAAGCAAGCAGGCAATTACTATTCCTCATAACATGTAGTTTCTAAGAAACAAATGTGGAGCACTGCAGACAGTTTTGAAGACCATCAGTTGCATAAAGATATTGCCAACTGTAAATTAAATAAAATACATCACAATTTTGCATGTCAATGAGAGAAACAGACTTACAAACTTGTATTCCCTGGGATAAAGGGTGGTAGCAATATTTCAATAAAAAAATAAAGATACAGATGGTAGCATTACCTGGGGGATGACATATACAAGAAGAAAGACACTCTTTAAAGATAAAAAAGAATGACTCAGCAGTAATATAAGGAAGCATGTTTCCACACAGAGGGAAGCATGTGTATGGAAAGGATTTCCTAATTATGATACTGAATTCATGAGAATCGGGAAATTCAGTAATGCTTGGGTTAGTTCTAATGCAGCCATAGGTGGATGTAGGAAGATGAAATAGGATGCTGATTAATGAAGAACTGCTGCTTCTCTCTGAGGTATAAAATTAGGCAGACCAGATCAGTCATCTAGTTCCTAATGGCAAAATGCATGCTTTATTTTTCTGTGCTGCTGTTCTACTTTGCAAGCAATAATTTTTAAGCACTGGGAATATCTTTTCCAAAGCAGTAATGGAAGCCATGCTGTAGTTATACAGGACATGAAACATATTTCCTTATCTCTTTTATACAGAAATGTTACAAAGTGGTTGAGAATTCTGTTTTATACAGAAGTGCACATTGATAATTACTGTTTCCTCCATAGGTTATTAAAAGTAGAATCTAGTCTTGTCAAAACTTGGCAACCCTTTTCATTGGCTTTCTCTCTCTATGAGGATACACAGAGCATCTTTCCATATCATGCATTGGAAAAGGGGCAACCTGTACATCACCACTCTGATTGGAGAATGAACATTCTCCAGCAGGCTGTTAATGTACAGGTAACGCCCACTGAAAAACAAATCCCGTGCTTCATGGCAGCATATTAAGTTGCCATGAAGCTTAGAGAGTGAAAAACAAATGGTTGACATTTTTTATGATCGCTATGCAGTACTTTAATTCTTAGCAATCATATTTTCAGTTATGTCCACAATCTTAAGGGCAACACCTAACAATGTGTGGAATTAGATGTAGATGGCATCACCCATACTCAGCTAGAAGCTAAAGCAAATCTGCTGGCCAACAAATTTCGCCCCCAAGAAATACTCTCCACCATTTCACCCCCAATTATCACCAAACAGGTTGCCAATATGCTCTCTAAAGTTAAAACTATGGCTTCAATGGGGCCTGATGATATAATCAGGTTGCCTCTTAAACAGAGATCCCAACAGGCCTGATAAGTTTTGATTTAAGCTGTTCAACCACAGCCTTCAGACTGGCTTTTTCCTGATAGAGTGAAGGACAGAAACAGTCTTCCCTCTGCATAAAGGAGACCATCTACTGACCTGTGAAATTACAGACCAATACATTTGACTACTCTTATATGTAAGGCCATGTAAAGAATAATAATGGACCTGATAAATAATGATGTAGGAAACTCCAAACACTGGGACTGACCCTATTCAGCTTTGTCAAGGGCAGGTCATGCCTACTGAATCTGGTGGATTTCTTTGAGAAATTCACTAAGGCCATGAATGAGGGTAAAACAGTACACACTACCTACATCGACCTGGCCAAGGCATTTGACACAATTCACCACCCAAGTATTATAAATAAACTCACCAAACTGGGCATAAATCTCTATATCATCGGATGGATAGCAAATTGTCTCATATACAGGACACATGTGGTTAAAGTAGGTGAGTCCAGATGTAGCAAAATGCCAGTTAGTACCAGTGTGCCAGAGAGCTCAGTACTGGGACCACTCCTGTTTGGAATATACTTCTATTAAGTGAAGGCTAATGTGGAAGGCCTCTGGATGACAAAGTTTGCTGACAACTGCAAGCTCTGAGTAATCAATGAATCCCCCAATGATGTAGATATCCTTTAAGAGGGTTTAGATCAGACAAATGATTGGTGCTAGAATCATGGCCTAAAACTAAATGTGAAAAAAATGCATTATCAAACCCTTTGGGAAGTCAAATACCCATGCAAATTACAACATCAATAGCATACCCATAAAAGTACACTCAAAGGTGTGAGATCTAGGTACACAGATAGATCATAGCCTGAATTTTGACTGCCATGTGTTCACAGTGGTGAGGAAGTCCTTCAATGTGGCATAACTTATAAATAACAAAATGTCATCCAGATCCAAGGAAATTATATTCCTGCTGTACTCAGTCCTCATTAGACCAATAATTGAGTACAATGTTCCATTTGGCATGAAAATAAAGGGTGCAAACAGCACATCCAGTGCAGACAGACTTAAAGCCCTATCCCTTTATTCTGAACCCTACTGACTTTTAAGGGGTAACCTATGCCTGACCTACAAGGCACTCACAAATATAGGCCTGATGGAGCTGTTACACTTCCGCAAATCAAACAGTAAGAGGGTCACCCAATCTAGGGATCTATACTTAGTGACTCAACAAAACATGCTGGAGAGACAGATTTGTCTCAGAGAGTGCCCTTTCTTTGAAACAGGCTTACTATTCATATTAAGCAGAGCCCTTCCCTGGCCCTCTTCAAACACAGTTTGGATCAGTGGATGAGGAATCACAAATTCACACCTGGGGTAGTGCCTACATCCCTAATAGACAAGGGCATAGGCACAAACCAATGCCATTCTCTTGCCCCTAGGGGCAATATATATTGAATAAGATTGGGTTATATTGGCCGGCTTGTAAGGGGTTTTAAGCTGTTAGCCTAGAAATTTCCTGTGAACGTATGAACCTATAAAATTAAAATCTTCAACTAAAGAATAAAAGTCTGTGTGTATTTGCCATGTTTGTGTATGTGTGTGTGAATGACAGAGAGAGAGATTCAGTACTGACTACAACATGTACCTCGGTATTCAGCAAACTTCCATGCAAGAATAGCTTATTCTTGCATGGAAGGGGCCATTCCTGTGCAGCATGGCAGTGCGTTCTGTGCACGAGCACAGGGGGTGTGTCTGAGAGCAGTAATCTCACTATACACATGCTCCCTGCACTCCATAATTGCCGTTCGGCAATGTAAAGATAGCGAAAGTGTCCTTGGACGCCATTACTTCTCAACTGGACAAGAAATCTGGACAAAGCCATAGTAAACAAGGGGCAAATGTGAGATATTGCTCTCAAAAATGTATAAAGTCGATAGAATTACATGCTTTGCATTAGCATGAAGTTCAAAAAGGGTAGGAAGTGTAAAACTCAAATGTCTGTCATTATTTTCTAGCTGCAGTTTTTAATGCTTTGCCACTAATCTGCCAGAAAGCTACAACTGTATGACAAATGGACCAAAATATAAGGCAAAAATCTGGACATTCTGTGAAGATCTGTACAGTTGAGAGGTATGGTGGACACTGTTAGCCTATCATGTCATCACCATTTGAAAAGCACAGCCCCCCACAGATAATGCGCATACCCCTACAGTACTAAAATAAAACACAACAGTTTAATTTTTTTTTTAGTCTGGAATAAAGTTTAAGCATAGGTGAGCGGGTGTGCTCATCATGCAGCTCTACTAAACCTAGCTTACACATCATAAGGAGCTAAATAGGTATATACTACAAAACATAGCAATGCAGAAATAACAAAGGAGTTAGAGTGTTTGTTTTGCAAGTAGTAGTTCCAGATTCAATCCCCAGTAAAACCAATTAACATTTTACATGTGAAAGCAGTATATCATTTTTTTTTTAATAATTAGGTAGTAAATAACGTATTTGTTAACCAGAGTAGTGTAGTAGGTCCAGATGTGAGGTGTCAGTGTAATAAAGTTGTGAAACCCCCATATAAATACAAGTGCCCCACGCAGTATAGTCACACAAGAATAAATGTAATGAAAGCACGTAGGGGGATGTCAGGGAAGGTAAACAAAATTATAATATATCAGGAATGATGAATTAATCCCATACAGCTGATAGTCTATAAAATAAAACATAAGCAATGCTAAGTATTGCACAGCTATGCTGACCGGGTGTAAGCATTGCTTAAATATGAATGCTAAGCAATAAGTAGCCCAGCTAAGTGGATTTGCCCATTGGTAAACAGTGCTGAGCCTGCCCCTTTAAGCACTGCCAACCTTAGCTAAGCATGTTTGCCCATAGCTTAGCTTAGTTCAGCATATTCAAAACTACCCAATCACAGCAAAGGGTGGGAAATTGGCCGTATTTAAACCTCGCAGGCAGGAATACAGCTCATAACTGGTTGTAGCTCCCCACTGTAGGCAGTATGGCGGGTGTTGGAGAGGACATGATCTTTCGGGCACAGCGCTGGGGCATACAGGCATCAAAGTTCATGGTAGGACCCCTTGTTAAAAACCATCATGTGAGACTACTGCAGGACCAGTACCAGGGCCTCATTACAAAACAGAGGCCTGGGGAAGTCTTTCCCATTATCTCAACAGTGCCACTGGCATCCCTCAGACTGGTGAGCAGGTCCAGCACCACTATGATGACTTGAAGCGGAGGAAGAGAGAGTTCTTAGTCCAAGAAGCACAGCAGAGAGGTGATGTTCCTGGCATGTATTCATGTCAATAACTGTTTACCAAAGTCCAGCCTGTATATGTGATGGATAGGTATGCATAAATGTTTCTCTGTCTTCTTTACAGCACCAGCTGAGAGGGCTGTGAACCAGGAAGCCCATGCCAGCAGGTTGCAAAGGCTGCATTGCAAGACTGGTGAGTAATAATCTAGCTTGCAGTATTCGTACCAAATAAATATGAAGAAGTAGAATGTCACCTGTCAGTATTAAAAATGGGTATTATTTGCACTGAATAAACCAGACAATATTACAGTAATAGTCTCATATAGTTTATATATAAATAAAACTGTAACTGCCTGTCAATAAAATTCAAAACCCTGGACTGGTTGTGTTTACTCTGGCATGGTATGAATTGACATGTGTACAGGTTATGCATAGCAGCTCTCGCTCTGAAAGAAATAAACAATCAAGTCTCATCTGGCAAAGTCAGTGCCTCTGTAAGACATGAGATTAACTGATATTTATTTATTTATTTATTTACATTTGTTGACCGGGAGTGTTCGACTGGACGTACGTCCATTTTCAGCAGAGGCCAGGGGAGAAAAGCTCCATAGTTAAAATATACAGACAGTAGTTACATTGGAATTACATAGCAATTAACAATTTGATTAACATAGCAATTAATTACAAACATAGTTACAGATGAAGAACATAGTACATCAGTAGACAACTAGAATCTTTATCTGCGAAGTACATAACAGACATTAACAATTGTTACATTAAGAAGTTCCTGCTGTATAATAAGTAGTAGGCTTATGAGCATCCGAGCTTGCTATGATCAAGGTAGTTAGTGGGGTGGAAAGAAAGGTAGTGGTTGGATGGGGTGGGTGATATTAGAGTGGGAGTTGCAAGGGCATAGCCAGCATGTTTTTAGATGTGCTTTTAGTAAAGTTTTGAAGTGGGTGCATGATGGTACGAAGGTAATTGTGGGTGGGAGGGAGTTCCATAGTTTGGCTATGGCACAATAGAATAGTGCTTCACCAGCAGAGTTATTGGCTTTAGTGATCTGCAAGTGATTTTTGTTGCTGGATCTTAGTGGTCTGGTGGTACAATAGGGTTGGAGTAGATTCTGGAGGGATGGGACATTTAGTGGATGGTTTACTAGTTTGTGGGTGAGTGAGAGTTGATACCATTGAAGGAAGTGAGGGAGTTCAAGCCAGCCCAGTTCAGCAAGTGAGAGACAGTGGTGACTACGGTAGGATGCCCCTGTGGGAAATTTGGCGATTTTGTTGTAGCAGGTCTCTAGCTTGTTTAGATCGCATTGCCTTAGGTTGGCATATATTGGAGAGGCATAAAGTACAGTGGAGATAAGTTGGAAATTTGCTACTGAAATCTTTGCTGCTTTGGTGAGAAGTTGCTTATTTGTATATAATGCTCCTAGTTTTTTGTGGACTTTTTTATGGTCATGGATATGTGAATGTCAAATTTTAGTTTATTGTCTATTTCCACTCCTAGCAATTTGGTGTGTTCTGTTGGGTGTATAGTGGTGGTGTCTTTTGCTGTGATGTTAAAGTGAGAGTTGTTTTGAGTATGTCTGGTGGGTTGGAAGATGAGTAGTTTAGTTTTGGGCATCGGATAACCAGGTTTCAACAGAGGAAAAGGCTTCCTGTGTGACTTTTTGCAGTTTGGGTAGGGACTGGGCTGAGCAGATGATGGTTGAGTCATCTCCATATTGTATGAGTGTGCCATGTTTGGTGGCAGAGGCTAGATTATTGGTGAAAATAGAGAAGAGTAGGGGAACAAGGATGGATCCTTGGGGAACCCCTATAGAGACAGGTAGTTGAGGAGATATGTCATTCTGCCATACAACGGATTGTAGGCGGTCAGACAGGTAACTCTGAAACCAGTTGATGACTGATTGAGAGAAGGATACTTTATTGAGGACAGAGATGAGTTGTTTGTGTGGGACCATGTCAAATGCTTTAGATAGGTCTAGGAAAGTAGAAGAGGAAAGATAGCCATTGTTTTTATGCTGAAGGATAGTGTTAGTAAAGGAGAGTAAGGCAGTGGTGGTGTTATGGTTTGGTTGGAAACCATGCTGAGTATTGGAAAGGAGGTTGTTAGTAAGGAGGTAGTCTGAGACCTGAGAGTGAATGCATCTCTCTAGTATTGTGGAGAGTGGAGAGAGAATAGCTATGGGGCAATAACTGGTTAGTTCTGTGGAGGGGCCGCCTTTGCAGAGGGGAATTATATGTGATACTTTACATAGTGTGGGAACATAACTTTCTGACAGAGATTGGAAATATTTCACACACCGAGATCTGATATCTGAATAGTAATGTTGTGTTAACCGCTGTTTTCCACACTGTGCTATGTCAGAAGGTATGTATAGGAATGTATGTATAAGAATGTTGTAATTACAAGGTCAAATTGTACAATAAAGAGAGAATGAGACAAAAAACATTCAAGGAAGATCCAGCAGTTTCTCAATATCTCCTTCTGATGAAGCATAAACTTGTATTTTTAGCAGAAACAGGCACGGTTCAAATCCCAGGAGTGGTAGTAAGCTGTGTGGATAATTTCAACTAGGATTTAGTGAATATGTGCAGAAACAGTCAGGTAATGTCAACATAAATTCCCTCCACAGGTCTTCCAGGTAAGAGAAGGTATAAAGTAGCTATAATAAGGCTGTAGTTATACTGTGCCCAACACCCAAATTCCAACCCCAAGGCTGCAAATGACAGCAAGATAAGTACATACACCAAGTGGTCTTCCCCAAGAAATGTTCTAAAGTGTTATGCTGTCACAGCTACTGGTTCCTGCTACCAGCAACCAGGGTGACCGTTATAAATCAAGTTAGAGTATGTTAGTAGCACACACACACACACACACACACACACACACACACACACACACACACACACACTATGTGTGCACATATGTAACCCTGGCTATGTGAATATGGGTAGAAACAGTCAGTTAGTGTTAACGCACAATCTCTCCACAGGTCTTCCAGGTAAGAGAAGGTATAAAGTAGCTATAAGAAGGCTGTAATTATGCACTGTATACAAACATACCACTGCTCAACCCAGGGTCATAGGTTGTTGTAATAATACCTTAGAGCAATGATCATTACAGCTGTGACTATTGCAAGAACCTACATTTGTTAATTGATATCTCCCCCCAACTTATCTTCACCAGTAATCTAAACACATAACTGAATGGGTATGTTTTCCACCAAATCTACTGTTGGGACGTGTCCTATTGTTCTAAAAATGTTAAAATGTATCCCAATTAATGTTCTCTGTTCAAATACTATCATTGGTCGCCTGTTGCTATCAATGTAACCTGCATGCCGGTGTAATGCCCACTGTGGTTCCATATATGCATGTGTTCTGTTTGCTATGCAAATGTACCAAATCTGTTGTTTTGGGTTAATGGGAATACTCATGCATGCTGTTATAACTAATCCTGGAATGTGTTTACTATTACTAACCAATATATGTTCTAAAACTCCACCATCATAGCATGTCTGGGAAGGCCAATCAGAGTGGTCCCACCTTTCCCACCTCATCTGGCAGTGGCACCAGGCCCCAGCACATCTGGGACCCACCCTGGGACCTCCTCGTACACTGGTCTTGCACCACCTTTGGGTGGAACCACCTCAGGGAATGATGCTCGTCCCCCTCTTGGGCATGGGCACAGACAGGATCCTGTCACCTGAAGCCAGGTCTGGGGTCTGGTGCATAGCAAGCTCCACAAGGAATTGGGGGATCTGCTACATCAGCTTGAGGACCGCATGGTGCATTTAAAGGGTCAGCCTTGCCCCTCCTGCTCAGCCCCCAGCACAGCCACCTTCAAGGCCATGAAGGTGCAGTGGTGACTGCCTATGGGTGGGGACCTCAGTCCCACTGTATTCATTTGGGGGCTGATGGGCTTCTAATTACCAAACACTCCTCCCTGTCCAAGGTGTTTAACCCTCACATGTGACATATACCACCCCTGTATGCTGCTTGTCTGTCTTTCTACCCTACTTACCTCCCCAAATATATCTACTATCCTTCCCCAACATCCCACTCTCACCTTAAAAAAATATAAGGCAATCTGTTGCCAAAAAAAAATGTTGCCCCATACATAGGTGTCCATTTTCCACACTTGTCTATTGGACACATGTAATCTGGTCTAATAGGCTTCACAACATAGTATCGTTGTCCTCACCCCTCTCTCAGGGGTTTGAGTGTCCACATTTGCCTCCATATTCAGTATATATGCACAGCTGTTGCTGAAGAAGAAATGGACCACTATGGACCTTCTTTACACCCATCCTGCAGATCCCTAGCTATCTTTCATATTGTATTTCCCTCTTCGTGCCCCCTTTTCATCACCCCTTTTTTCTTTTTTTTTTAAGAAATTAGCATGTGGGTAGGCGAGAGTAAGCAGTAGTAAGCAGGAGTAATCCTGTTTGCATGGTGCTAAGCGATGCCTACAAAGATTAAGCACTTTTAAGGCTGTCTGTCAGCATAGTTAACCGGAAGTTAGCATTGTTTACTGCCATGCAAACCCGAGCAAACCCACCTACAACTGCTAAAAAATGCCTTAATAATTCTGTATACAACAGCCCTTGTTCTGCCCAGCAACAAAATAATCAGCCCTTGCCATTCTTGAACCCAGGACCCTGCACACCATAGTCATAGCAATTTACCACTTCATCCTCTGAGCTGTAGCAGCAGAGTCATTCAACTGTAGGGAAAAGGTTTGTTAACATTAGTCGTGTTGTACATAGATATAAATGTATATGTGTATGGAGATGCATACATATATATGTATATGGAAACAATATGTATACATATAAAACATACACATATATGATATATAAATCTATACAGACATATGTATAAATACCTCAGTATGTACATAAAACAAATTGTATCAATATCAGTATATATAAATATATACATATATTTGAATATTTATATGTGTGTGTATATATATATATATATATATATATATATATATATATATATATATATATATATATATATATATATATATATATATATATATATATATATATATATATATATATATATATATATATATATCTGTGTATATA